>NC_029789.2:61952094-61952249 GCF_000816755.2 Arachis ipaensis | reverse complement strand
GCAAAAAGCTTGACCAAAAGTTTGCCTCAAACTTTTGTGCAAACTTTTGGGCAAAAAGCTTGAGCAAAAGTTTGTCTCAAACTTTTTGGCAAACTTTTGGCATCACAAATCAACACCCTGGAGAGCAAAAGTTTGCGCCAACGTTTGCCTCAAAC
>NC_029789.2:61937547-61952036 GCF_000816755.2 Arachis ipaensis | reverse complement strand
AGCAAGGATGGGGTGGCTGATATGAAAAGTTTGAGTAAAAGTTTGCCTCAAACTTTTACTCAAACTTTTACTCAAGCTTACATGATTCCAAACCCGGTTCACTTCGGTTCTTCTCCAAACTCCAAGAGCAATCAACCAAGGCCTCTATCAACCCAATTTCATCAAGAGCAAAGGCCCAATTGAAGGCTTGAAGACCATTTGAAGAAAGTGTATAAATAGCTTAGGATTTAAGTTCTTCGGAAGCTTTCCTTTTAGTTTTCATAGAGAGTTTTCGGAGAGCTTTTGGTGTGGAGTGAATTTTAATTTCTAAGTCTCGGGGAAGGAGAATTAAATTCCCTTCCTCTTAGTTTTCTTGCTTTCAATTTCAATTACAATTGTCTTGGATCTTGGGTTGGAGAATTGAAGGAATTCTGTTTCAATCTCATCCTGAGACCTCTCTGTTTCTTTGCTGCACAATTGAATTTAAATTTCTATTAATTGCTTCTTCATCTACTTTCTCTGCAATTTACATTTCCTTTGCAATTGTTCTTGTTGGATCTAGGAAGGCATTGAGATCTAGACTTGGTTATCTAGTCTCTTGGGTCCTGAGATCTGAATTATCATTTTACATTCTCTGTTTACTGCTTTCAAGCTCATTTACATTTCTGTTTCAAGATCCGATTCAATCCAATTCATCTTCCACTCTTATGTTTGTTGCAATTTTACTTTTCCTTGTTTAATTTCTGCAAATCCAATTCCCAATTCCCTTTACAATTCAAGCCATTTACATTTCTTGCACTTTAAGATTCAGCAATTTACATTTCTTGCGTTCTAAGTTTCTGCCATTTAATTTCTTGTTCTTTAAGATTCAGCACTTTAAATTTTAGTTCTCTTTAATTTCATGCAATTTACCCATTCCCTTTACTTTCTATGCAATTTAAATTCTGTAAATCACAAATCTCTCAACCAAATCTTGATTCGCTTGACTAAATCAACCACTAAACTAAAATTGCTCAATCCTTCAATCCCTGTGGGATCGACCTCACTCCCGTGAGTTATTATTACTTGATGCGACCCAGTGCACTTGCCGGTGAGTTTTGTGTCGGATCATTTTCCGCACATCAGTGTGGACGCATAACCCTGCAAAAATCTTGATCTGTGCAGACACACAGCCCTGTGCGCTTGCACAAGTCGGAAAGGGTCATCTGTTGGGGCGCTAGCACACCCTGTGCGAGTGAACAGACCATATAATTTTTTGTACCTGTGCGTACGTACACCCCTGTGCATATGCACACTTTTAAAATCTTCCTGGGCGTGCGTACGGACACCCCTGTGTGGCCGCACACGCCCTGATTCTCAAATTTTAACTTTGTTTTCAACTATCTCCCCTTTCCAATAAGGTTGTGAGCTTCTATAACATCATTTTAAGGCTTGTGGACTTAATTTTGAGTATGGGCATATGAGAGATAACCTAGGATTTTAGTTGATGATTATTATGAAGAATTAGAAGACGGAGGTTTAAGTTTCGGGTGTAATGAGGATGGTTTGTTGGCTTGTGGAGGTAGATTGGTATGTAAATTGAGAAACTGAGGGACTAACGAGTCCGGAGTGGAATGGCTTATGGTGAACTTTAGAAATATGAATGTTGAGAGTGTGCCAGGAACTATATCCTTGGAATATTGAGAATTGATAATTGAAAGTGGATTAAGATGAGAAATGGTGACAACTGGTAATGATTTGAGGTGGATGGACTTGTTGGACGTGAAAAGTGTGCCAGGCACTATATCCTTGGAATGAATTGTGATGAGTTATGTGTAATTGTTGTTTTCCTTTTCTACCGCAAGAGTGGGTAGGCACTATATCCTCGAAATGGTAGTCTCCCAGGCACTATATCCTCGGAACAAGAGCGGGCCAAGCGCTATATCCTCGGAAGTGGCAGAAAGGCGACATCCGAAAGGCATTAGGATAGACATTCATCATATGCATTTCTTATATGCTTGTTTGCTTTGATTACTTGAGCCTGCCTAATTGTATAATATGCCTACTTGCTTCTTGAATTACTTGTTATATATTTGAATATTACTTGTGTTTTCCTTGCTTATATTATCTGTGTTTGTCTGGTGCTGAGGAGTGTAAGTAGGCGGTGGCGATGGGATCCCAGGGAGGATCGGTTGGTGAAGACTGTGGTATAGCGGTGTTATTTAGAATAGAAATTCCTTAAGATAGATTACCCGGTTTATTTATGTTAAGGTTTATATAACTATGCTTATCTGTTTTAGTATGCTTTAACATTGAATCTTGTGATGGATATGGAGGTTAGATTGCCTTTGGCGTCCCGGGGTCTTATATCCTACATCACTGGGCACTATTACCATACTGAGAACCTCCGATTCTGATACCATATTTCTGTTGTGCTTTTCAAGTGCAGGTCGCAACCTATCTTGGTGAGTTGCTCTGATGATGACAGAAGCGGAGAATCATGATACCTTTTGGAGTCTTTTTGGTTTATTTTGTTTATATATATATATCTCTCACTTTTGTATTTTGTTTTGCCTAGAGGCATGTATTGAGAGAACAAAACATGTACAAGCTCATCTGTTTTGATATATCTCATCTGTTTCTTGTGCTCTAAGTTAGAAGCTTTGCTAGTATGTGTTGCGCTTTTGAAATCCTATTTTTGAGCTATATCCTTCATCGGGCTTCTAGATTATACTATTCTTTCTATGTATATATATATACTATGTACGAGCTTAGAACTGTCGTAATCTCTGATTAACCTTTGCTTTACGACGCGAGGTAAAGCTTAGGCTAATTTGGGTGTTACATTTAGTGGCATCAGAGCGGTTTGTCCTCGTGAGCATGAGGGATGGACCGATTGTGCTTCATTGCATACTCTGTGTGTCTTTTTCTTTGATGCTATTAGGTTATCTACTTGATATTGCATAGCATGCTTGTTTGTGAGTGCCTGTTTGGGATAATTGAAGCACTAGGCTTTTAATATTGAGACTGATCACCTTGATATCGATTGTTTGGTGTAGACAGGAACCCAAATGGCTACTCGCAGATGAGGTCGTACACGTGCACGAGAGAGTTGGAATGAGCAACCGGCTGACAACCATGCCGAATTCATGGCGGCAATGGCGAACTTAGCAAATACCATGGAGGCTAATGCTGCTGCGACCCTGCAAGCTATGCAGAGATTAGGCCAACCGGCCGGAAACGAAAACAGGAATGGCGAAGGAAATGCGAATGACAATGCTAAAGGGAGTGGAGATAACACGGGAGGTGCTCCGATGACTTTGGCGACTTTTCTCAAGGTTCATCCTCCGATTTTTCGAGGTTCAACTAATCCCACGGAAGCAGATAATTGGTTTCAAGCTATGGAGCGTGCACTACAGGCACAACATGTCTCGAACAACCAATACGTGGAGTTTGCTGCTTATCAACTTCGGGAAGAGGCCTAGCATTGGTGGCAGTTAGAATGCCGCTTGCTACAGCTTTAGAACGCTGATGTTCCTTGGGATGTATTTCAGACGGCCTTCTACAAGAAGTATTTTCCTGAGTCTGCAAGGGAAGCGAAGGAGATGGAACTGATGCAGCTAAAGCAAAGTTCCTTGTTTGTGGCTGATTATACAAGCAAGTTTGAGGAGCTTTGTAGGTTTTCTAGGGTATGTGAGGGTGCCCCGGAGACCTACGAGAGTTGGAATTGTGTCAAGTATCAAGGGGCTTGAAGGACGACATCATGACAGTTGTGGCTTCTATGGAGATCCGTGTTTTCTCCGATCTGGTGAATAAGGCAAGAGTAGTTGAAGAATACGCAAAGATGGTAGCCTCGTCAAAGGAGACTTCTGGAGGAAGTACTAGTAGGGAGCGTGATGATCACCTTCGGCCAAAGAGCTAGAACTTCAAGAGAGATGGACGCACTCCCCAGCATCTGCTAAGTCAAAAGAATTCTAGGAGGGACAACAATGCCCAGTTTCACTATATGAAAGGGAGTCGCCTGTGTTATGTTTGTGGACTACCTGGACACCTAGCCAAGAACTGTCGTCGTAAGAAAAACCAGAACATGGGTCAGAATCAACAGTCAGACTGTGTGGTTGCCATGGATGCACGTGATGCGATAGGGTCGGATCCTCCGACGGGAGGTAAGCGTATGTGTTGAGTATTATATTGCTTGGACCCGACAATAGCTTAGTTCTATCTTTTCCAAAGTCCCCGTTAGGATTACCAAAGCTTAGAGTTTTTTCGGGAGTGAACCATGGGAAAGGAGGATTCTAGTGGCAGTAGACGAGGATTTCGGACTTGTGGTGATGAACGATCAGAGTGGACGTGCCGAAATGGTTACCAGGGATGACTAGAAGTCTTGTCGGTACCCTGTATGGGTGATGGGTATGGTTCCGCACTAGTGGCAATGGAAATACCGACTAACGCCTTTATGGTTTTTAACTATGATTTTTGCCGTTTTAATATTTAGAATGATTTTCAAATCTGGTTTGGAGCTTTGGTTTAAATGATTTGGTTTTGAAACTAGGATGGGAACTTTTGATCAAATTATACGATTTAAAACTGGAAAGTGAGTTGTATGATTTTGTTAACTTGTGATCTTGAGTTTGTAATTTCACTTATCAAAAGGGGATTCAAATGGAAAGGTTTTGATTTACGGGCTTCAATGAATTAGGAAAATTATGCTTTAAAATGATTGATTTACAAATAAATGATTTTCGACTCTTTTGAAAAAGTTTTAATAAATGAACTCATTTATATGGAACTTGTTTTAAAGGTTTTGAACAGTAGTACAAATTGGTATTTGGTTTAACGGAAAGAATTTTGGATTCTTAACAACAATAATCAGAGTAACGCAGCGGAAGACGAGAGAGGACATCGACACATGATGCCAAGGCATCTTGGCTAGTTTTACAAGCCATTTTCAGTTTGTTTTAGAGTAGTTTCATGCATTTCTTAGGCAATAAGTAAGTATTTGGATGAGAATTTCATGCACACCTTAATTCATGCAAACTTAGTTATTTATGTGCTTTTCATAAGATTTTATGCAACTTGTGTTTGATGATTTAATGATGCAAAGATCTTGTGAATTATAGCAAACTTTGATGCAAATGTTTGGTTGATGATAGATGGAAAGGAAGCTAAGAAATGGGAAGGCAAAGAGGCAATAAGAAGGCCATGAAAGTAGGCAAAGGGAAGCAACGTTGGAGCCAAAGTTGGTGCTCCAACGTTGCTGGAAACGTTGCTCCCCACAGCCTGAAGGGATATACTTCCAACAAGAATAACTTGAGCTACAATGCTCCAAATGAGGTGATTTCAATAGCATTGAAAAGTAGGAATCGAAAGCTTTCCAAGCATATATGGCACTACATAGTGGACAATAAAATTGAGGGAGAAAACTGCCCCGAAAAGTGCATAAACGAACATGGTACCAACCTGTAGTAAGGCCAGCTGACCTCTGCACCTTCGATGGAGTATAACTCAAGCTTTGGAGCACCAATTGATGCACTTTCAACGGCATTGGAAAGTAGACATTCAGGGCTTTCCATCAATATATAATAGTATGGGGTGAACAGTACGTTTCAGCTTCCAAATCAGGTAATGTTCCCAACGTTGGTGTAAACAGTGGTGTGCCAACATTGCCTCCAACGTTGCACACCGACGCCAGCGACCCTGTCCCCTTCAAAGGAGCATAACTTGAGTTGAAGTTGTCTAATTGAGGTGATTCTAGTTGGGTTGGAAAGCTGACATTCAGATCTTTTCAACCATATATAATAGTCTATAGTGGGCATCAAATTGGCAACATTGACAAGAGGACAAAGTGACGTCTCAAGGCTTGATGTGCAACATTCAGATTTGGAATTTGAGAATTTAGCATCCACACGCACGCGTAGGTGACGCGCACGCGTGGATGTGCAAACGTTGGAGGCCAATGTTGCCTCAAACGCTAGCCTCCAACGTCCGCGATAAGATTTCAGAAATGGGAGTTGGGAATTTTGCATCGACGCGTACGTGTCAATGACGCGTACACGTGAACATACTGTTTCAGCCCAACCACGCGCACGCGTACGGCACGCGCACGCGTGAAATGGTAAATTTGACCATTCAGGCGTACGCGTAGGTCATGCATACGTGTGAATAGAAGAACGTTGGTCCTCCAACTTTGAGTCAAACGCCAATGACAGTAAGGAGAACTGAATTTTCAAAGCGGCGTTTGATTCTCAAACGTGATCACCAATATTAAGGCCAATTCAATTCCAAATTGCACCTATGCCCAATATGAAAGTGAGTTGCCAATGCCCATCACTGGAGAATTGCTCCTAACTACTTCAACCAAGGCCCACTTCCAAATACTTGATCCAATTGAAGATGAGAAGAGGTTATAAATAGAAGAATTGTTGAAGATTGAAGGAGCTCTCGGGAGGCCCTAAAGGGGCTCTGGAGGTTCAGACCCTGATTTTCATTTTCTCTGCAATTTTTCCCTTAGTTTGATGTACTTTCTTTTTCTACAACATTTCCTTTTGTAATTTCTTATTTTTTCTGCACTATTCTTTTTCTGTAAAATTGAATTGAGATATGAACAACTAACCCCATTTCATTGGGTTAGGGAGCTCTGTGTAAATTCAATGGATCAATACTAGTTTTCATTCTTCTTCTTCTTTCTCTTCTCTTGATTTTACTAGAAAGCTTTTGTTCTTCATTTTATTGGATAGTTATCTTGGAAAAGAAGCTATTCATAATTGGATCTCCTCGGAACCTTAGGAGAGGAATGAGGAGATCATGCTAGAATTGCTTTCTCACATTGGATTAGATTGGGGTTTGGATGGATATAGTGACATGTAATACTACCAATACTTTGATCTATAAATTTGTGTGATATAATCAGTGACCAAACTTCATCTCTTTCCATGAGCACTTAAATCAAGGAATTGGGCAATTATTCATGCTTAGAGAGATTAGAATACCAAGGAATTGAGATCTAATCACTTAAGATTTCCAAGGAGATCAATGAATGCATTGATTGAGGAAGAGATGAGAATGAATTTGATCCAAAGAATTCTCACATCTCCTGACCCCAATAAATTTTTCCATCTCTAATCTACCCATTCTTTTACATTCTGTCTTTAATTTCATGCTTAATCCCCATTTTCCTTTACTTTCTTGCAATTTAAGCTTCTGTCATTTAATTTCTAGCAATTTAATTCCTGTTCATTTACTTTCTTACAATTTAAGTTTCCCGCCAATTTACTTTCTGCAATCCCAACCCAAATTTTGATTCCGCTCAACTAGTATAATTCTTCAATTAACATTGATCAACCAACCAATCCCTGTGGGATTCGACCTCACTCTTTTGTGAGTTTTTACTTGACGACAATTCGGTGCACTTGCTGGTAGGAAATTTGTTGAGAGGCAAATTTTTGCAAATCAAATTTATGGCGTCGTTGCCGGAGATTGTTTTTGTATTGACAATTATTAAATTGGAGGATAACTAGATTGAGAATTTTTCTTTTCTTTTGTAAATAGTTTTTGTTTCAGCTTGTTGATATTATTCTCTGCACTTTAAGCTGTTTGTGATATTGCCTCACTAAGAATTCCTCATTTGTGATAATGGAGATTCCAATTTCTTTTGGTGATTATTGTTTGAGACAGAGCTTTTTGCAAGAAAGAAATGATCACCCATCATCTTTTGGTCAATCAAAATTCATGAGAAACTTTCCACCACCACAGAATGATTCACATCATTATGCTCATGGTGGATGGGAAAATCAAGAACATGAAATGGGGTACTTTCCAGAGTAACAACATAGTTCATATTATAATGACAACTGCAGAAATTTTAACTTGGGAAGGAATTTTAATGTTGCATACCCCATGTATCAAGGACTAACATCCCGTAATTGTCCAACTAATGCACCTCCAGAAAATCTCCTAGAAGTTGCAATAGAAGAACTCTCCAAGAGATACCACTTCATTGCCCAACTCAGTGTGTTTTTAGGGCAAAATATAAGAGAGGTGATTGAAGATGTGGAGATCTCAAGGAGAAATCAGGAAGAGCAAATGAGACAATTGGCACAATATTTTGTTGAGGAATCAACCAATGTCTTCCCTTGGCCAGAGGAAGAATATCATGCCATCAATCTAAGGAGTGGAGAAGTGCTTAATGAGGGTAAAATTGAGGAATCGGTAGAGCAAGTAAAAGAGATCCTTGTACCAAGTGAGTCACCAATTCAAGAAGCTCTTGATGAAAAAGATGCTCCAATTGTCCAACAACACCCAAGTTCTGAGATCAAAGATGTGAAGGCAGTAGAAACAAGCACCAAAATGAGGATTTTGACCGAGAAACAAGGGACCAGATCCATAAAAAAGAGAATGTCAAAGAACAATCCAACTGCTGACCCAACAAGCAAGTTCACTCAAGCCAATTACAAAAGAAAGCTTGCTGGAAAGAAGCACTTAAAGCAAGGGGCATTAACTGGTCCCTCCTTCCACTTGAGGTCATTCCTCTTAACAAACTGGAAGAAGAGGAAGAAACTCATGACCAAAATGTCAAGCTAATGACATTAAAAGAGCGCTTGTTGGGAGACAACCCAACCAAAGGTAGTTTTCTTTTCCTAGTTAATTCAATAAAAGAGTTAAGTAGATTCTCTGTATTGCAAAGAGTTAAGTTTGGTGTTTCATACCAAAACAATCCAAGGGTGAATGTGTAATTCTAAGTTTGGTGTTGCACCAAAGATTTCATTAAAGAACACATTGTAACCCTCAGCATGACTAGTCACTAGCTCCAACCAATCAGGGAAACTACTTAACAACGGTTTCATTTTTAGTTCATAGTTTATTTTTCTAGTTCATAGTTGTTTTCTTAATAAAAGCACATGAGGTTTCTTCATGTATTCAATCTGCTGCATTAGGCAAGGAACTAAGTTTGGTGTTCACACACCAAATTCAGTTCAGAGATTCACAAGCATACATGCATGCTAACTCTTTTTCAAGTACTTGAGGAACAAGCAACTTCCAATCATTTTGCAGGAATTCAATCAATCTCTTGGAAAAACTATGCACCATCATCCAAGGAGACAAAGAAGGATGCAAAAGCTATGGATGAAAATGACAAGGAAGAAACAAGAAGACACCAAGAGGTTGTATTGTACTTAACTGTCTCTAATTTATAGTGCTTGAATTAGAAGTATGATTGTATCCTATTTTCATGAACCTTTACATTTTGTTTGTCTTTGCTTATTGTCAATTTTGGGCTGCTAGTCAAAGTAACTGCTTCATTTTTATCTTGCTTGAATTGTATGCTGTGTCCTTGAGCTCAATAAAAGAGTTTATGAGAATTTACTGTGAAAGACAAGAGTGAAATCCAATATGCAAAATTAAGTCCTAGTGTTATGGTGGTATTTGTTAGCTAAGTTGGTTCATCAATAAGGTACAAGGCTAAGATATCTCTTGAATTATGAGCTTGAAGTGCATTCTTTAAGACTTAAATGAATTAATAAAGATCCTAAAAAGAGAAAAAGAAAGAAAAGAGCAGAAAATAAAGCTAGGCACCAATAGTTTGGATCTTGAGGCATGTGTCTGTGATATTTTTGTGCAAGGATCTGCTTAGATGAGTAAGTTCTTAGGAGTGCTTCATCACTTGACAACATAGATTAACTAACCTGGGATTGTCAACTGAAAGTCCACTATCAAGAGCAATCTTGTCAGAAGGCATTTAGCAACCCAAAGAGGTGCTGGACACCAAGGTCTAAGGAATGAATAATAAACCATGTGCCTGTGGTGTGTATGTGCTGAGGAGAGACTTGGGTGATTAAGTCCTTAGGGGTGTTTCAACACCTATCATCTTGAACCAACTGGTTTGGGAGTGTTGGCTGAAAACCTGTCCTAAAGAGTTGTCTCAACACATAACACTTAGCTACAGAAAGCAATAAGCTCTAAAGAAGGAAAGAAAACAAAAATAGAGAAGCTAAGGGTCAGAAATAAGAGTCTCATAGAAAGGCAGTAGAGTGAAAATTCAAGAGCATATGAGAGCTTAGAAACCAGCATGAACATGAACCTAAGTTGCCATGCATAAAACTCCATGAACCAAGGACTTAAATTCTCTGAATAAGGATTTGTATCTCTTGTATTTTCATGTTTTGTCACTTGCTTGAGAACAAGCAAGATTTAAGTTTGGTGTTGTGATGCCAGGGCATCTTGGCTAGTTTCACAAGCCATTTTCAGTTTGTTTTAGAGTAGTTTCATGCATTTCTTAGGCAATAAGTAAGTATTTAGATGAGAATTTCATGCACACCTTGATTCATGCAAACTTGGTTATTTATGTGCTTTTCATAAGATTTTATGCAACTTGTGTTTGATGATTTAATGATGCAAAGATCTTATGAATTATAGCAAACTTTGATGCAAATATTTGGCTGATGATAGGTGGAAAGGAAGCTAAGAAAAGGGAAGGCAAAGAGGCAACAAGAAGGCCATGAAAGTAGGCAAAGGGAAGCAACGTTGTTGCTGGAAATGTTGCTCCCCACAGCCTGAAGGGGGTATACTTCCAACAAGAATAACTTGAGCTACAGAGCTCCAAATGAGGTGATTTTAAAAGCATTGAAAAGTTGGAATCGAGAGCTTTCCAGGCATATATAGCACTACATGGTGGACACTAAAATTGAGGGAAAAAACTGCACCGAAAAGTGCATAAACGAACATAGTACCAACCTGTAGTAAGGCCAGCTGACTTCTGCACCTTCGATGGAGTATAACACGAGCTGTGGAGCTCCAAATGATGCGCTTTCAATGGCGTTGGAAAGTCGACATTCAGGGCTTTCCATCAGTATATAATAGTTTGGGGTGGACAGCACGTTTGAGCTTCCAAATCTGGCAATGTTTCCAGCGTTGGTGTAACGATTGGTGTGCCAACGTTGCCTCCAACGTTGCACACCAACGCCAGCGACCCTGTCCCCTTCAAAGGAGCATAACTTATGTTGTAGATGTCCAATTGAGGTGATTCTAGTTGGATTGGAAAGCTGACATTCAGATCTTTCCAACCATATTTAATAGTCTATAGTGGGCCTCAAATTGCCAACGTTGACAAGAGGACAAAGTGACATCTCAAGGCTTGATGTGCAACATTCATATTTGAAAATTAAAAATTTAGCATCCACGCGCACGCGTAGGTGATGCGCACGCGTGGATGTGCGAACGTTGGAGGCCAACGTTACCTCAAACGCTAGCCTCCAACATCTGCGATAAGATTTCAGAAATGGGAGTTGGGATTTTTGCATCGACGCGTACGCATGAACATACTGTTTCAACCCAACCACACACACGCGTTAGGTCACGCGTACGCGTGAATAGCAGAACATTGGCCCTCCAACATTGATTCAAATGCCAATGACAGCAAGCAGAACTGAATTTTCAAAGCGGCATTTGATTCAATATTTTCCCTCAAATGTGATCACCAACGTTAAGGCCAATTCAATTCCAAATTTCACCTATGCCCAATATGAAAGTGAGTTGCCAATGCCCATCACTGGAGAATTGCTCCTAACTGCTTCAACCAAGGCCCACATCCAAATACTTGATCTAATTGAAGATGAGAAGAGGGTTATAAATAGAAGAATTGTTGAAGATTGAAAGAGCTCTCGGGAGGCCCTGAAGGGGCTCTGGGGGTTCAGACCCTGATTTTCATTTCCTCTGCCATTTTTTCCTTTAGTTTGATGTACTTTCTTTTTCTGCAACATTTCCTTTTGTAAGTTCTTACTTTTTCTCCACTACTTTTATTTTTCTGTAAAATTAAATTGAGCTATGAACAACTAACCCCATTTCATTGGATTAGGGAGCTTTGTCTAAATTCAATGGATCAATACTAGTTTTCATTCTTCTTCTTCTTTCTTTTCTCTTGATTTTACTAGAAAGCTTTCGTTCTTCATTCAATTGGATAGTTATCTTGGGAAAGAAGTTATTCATAATTGGATCTCCTCGAAACCTTGGGAGAGGAATGAGGAGATCATGCTAGAATTACTTTCTCACATTGGATTAGATTGGGATTTGGATGGATATAGTGACATGTAATCCTACCAATACTTTTATCTATAAATTTGTGTGGTTTAATTAGTGACCAAACTTCATCTCTTCCCATGAGCACTTAAATCAAGGAATTGGGCAATTATTCATGCTTAGATAGATTAGATTACCAAGGAATTGGGATCTAATCACTTAAGATTGCCAATGAGATCAATGAATGCATTGATTGAGGAAGAGATGAGAATAAATTTGATCCGGAGAATTCTCACATCTCCTGACCCTAATAAATTTTCCCATCTATGATCTACCCATTCTTTTAAATTCTGTCTTTAATTTCATGCTTAATCCCCATTCCCCTTTACTTTCTTGTAATTTAAGCTTCTGTCACTTAATTTCCAGCAATTTAATTTCTGTTCATTTACTTTCTTGCAATTTAAGTTTCTCGCTAATTTACTTTCTACAATCCCAACCCAAATTTTGATTCTTCTCAACTAGTATAATTCTTCAATTAACATTTATCAACCAACCAATCCCTGTGGGGTTCGACCTCACTCTTTTGTGAGTTTTTACTTGACGATAATCCGGTGCACTTGCCGGTAGGAAATTTGTTGAAAGGTAAATTTTCGTGAACCAGCACGGTGGAGTGATTACGAACGAGATGCTTTGGCAACTTGTTGGGTTGGTAACTGACAAACCCCAATTTGACGGTTTGTTTTGCCTTGAATTTAGAATATTTTGATAACCTTTTGTCACCTTTAGCCTAAGAATTAGCATGGTTTTGTTATCTCTTCCATGATTGTGCTTAAGTGTAAAAACATGCTTTTTAAGCCTTGTCTTGGTGAATTCTAGTTTCTGTTTGATTCCATACGATGCCTTGATGTGTTTGCTAGTAACCTCAGGTTGAAACTAGGCATGGATCATCAAAATGGCGCCGTTGCCGGGGAATTGCAATGGTGTTATGTTATTGGTTATTGTACATATGTGAATAGTGTAAATAGTTTGTCTCTTGCTTGTTTACTAGATTTTGCTAGTTTTATTTTGTTTTTCCATAATGAATTCTCACTTTGGCTTTGAGTTTGGTTCTAAGTGTGTTGTAGGAAATGTGGACTTTAATGGCAACATGCACCAAGGATGGAACACTCCAAGATGGGAGGAGCCTCAAGAAATTGATCACTCCTATTGGCATCAACCTCCGGACACTTATAGGTATAACCCTCATCCTAATGCATGTCAATTCAATGGCTATGGTGAATCACCTTGTGACTTCCAAGCACCACCACCATATGCCTATGAATCTCATCCTCAACATGAACCTCAACCATTCTCACAAGCCTTTCATCACCAAGCACCACCCTATGATCCATATCCACCACATGACCAATCACCCATATCATATTCTTATGACCACTATGAGCAAGAACCCTTAGAATCACCGCAACCCTACCAAGATTGCTACCAAGGACCACCTCAATGCACACCGTTTCCACAATTTTACCAAGAGAAACCACCTTCTTACCATAAAAACTCTCTCCAAATTAATGAACCGTCCTACTCACCCCAAGCCCCAATAGACGATCCTCTCATCTTGTTACTTCAAGGACAAGAAGCCATGAAGCGGGATACACTTGAGTTTGTGACCAATTTGACCAAGGTGGTGCACACTTTGCCCACCAATGCTTGAATACTCAAGGTACTTCCGTGACCACATGTGAAAAGTCAAAAGAAGAGCAAAGCATGAAGGAGAAATTGGGAAATTTGGTGGAGAAGGAGGAGTCAAATTTTGTATTGGAGCAACTAGAGGAACCTATAATCATTGACGAAAAGGAGGAAGTGGTTGAAGATTTAGGAGATGTTGAAAGTCCAAGGGAATGTAGCCTCATGGAGCACTCTTCCAAGGAGCTCGATATTGAAGTTGAAGAAGGTGCGCAACCTCCAAGGCATCTCATCGTTGGAGACTTGGAAGAGGCTTATCAAGAGATGGATTCAATCATGGAAGAATTTCTCTCTACAATGGAATCCTCTCCCATTGGACATGGAATTGAAAGTATAAAAGAGTGTGCACAACCTCCCATACCCTTGGTGAGCAATGAGAAAGAGAGCTACCAAGAGGAGAACGTTGGCATGGTGTATATTGAAATTGAAGAATATGAAGAGGTTGATCAAGAGATGACCTCGTTCATCAATGAATTTCTATCCAAAATTGAATCGCCTCTCATTAAACAAGATGAAGTTCTTGAAGATAACACCAAGCCACGTAACAAAGAGGATAAGGTTGAAAGTGAGAAGAATTGTGAAGAGGTGGAAATACACAAAGAAGAGCACAAGAAAGTAGACCTTGCATTGTCTAAGTGTGGGGAAGACCCTCTTCCCAAGTCACCATCCAACACAACATTCAAGTGGGTAAAATTCTTATCCATAAGCTTTACTTTCTCGCTTGAATATGGTTTGATTGAAACGGATGGACAACTTAGAGCTCTTTGTGGAATTAAAAG
>NC_029789.2:61936298-61937188 GCF_000816755.2 Arachis ipaensis | reverse complement strand
GAGTGAATAAGAGTTGTGAACACTAAGGGGAGCACCCAGCAAGTTTTTCTTTCAAAAAAAAAAAAAAGAGAGAGATAGAGATGAAGAAATGGGCATGGACGCGCGCGCGTAACGTGCGCGTACGCGTCCTGACGCGCATGCACCATAAGCCACATTCCAGAGAGTTGGGCCTCTCCTGGGCTAGCGTTGTGCCTCTAGCCCAACTCATTCCACGCTGACGCGCGCTACGTGCGTACGCGCATATACAGCTATGGGGAACTACACGCGTACGCGCACTTGCCGCGTCCGCGTCGATTCGCTGCTGCAACTTCTGGGCCAATATCCAGAGAGTTGCGCTAAATTTGGGCCAACTTTAAGCCCCCAGCTCAACTCACCTCGCGCGGATGCGCACAGGCCGCGAGCGCGCATATATGCCAGAAGCAGGAAAAGACGCGAGCGCACTCATCGCGCTTGCGCGTCCTACGATAAACTGTCAATGCACGCGGACGCGTACTTGCCGCGTGCGCGCAAATCTCGTGGCGCGACTTCCAGGCCATTCTCCAGAGAGTTAGGCCTGGGTTGGGCCAACTCTAAGCCCCTAGCCCAACTCCATGCACGCGTGCGTGCACGGTACGCGCACGCGCCCTTCCCTATTTCGCTCACCCTCGCCTAAGCGCGTTGTACGCGCACGCGTAAGACCCCATTTTTCCTCCATGGGCGCGGACGCGCAAGGTGCGCGCACGCGCCAATTCAAATATCGGGATAACCCTAGCTCGCGAGGCACACTGCGCAGTCGCGCAACCATCCCTCTCAACCTCCATCTTCTTCCCCTCGCCCCATCTACCATCGCAGCAGCAGCACCCCCTCCGCCGCCGCCCCGTCTTCACTGCTGGCGGCACGCTTCCCCCTCT
>NC_029789.2:61929650-61936227 GCF_000816755.2 Arachis ipaensis | reverse complement strand
TTCCCCCCCCCCTCCACATCCTCCTTTCCTTCTCCCCTCTCACCATCACCCCTCCCCTCAGTTTCTCATCCCTTCAGCCGAACCACCGCGCAACCCCCTCTGCCAACTTCGCCGCCCCTCTGCCATCACCGCCACCGTTGACGGCGGCGCAATTTCTGCTTCTGTGGCCCCCTGCTCCCGAATTCCCTTTCCATTCTTAGTTCCCTCCTGCTCCCAGGTTCCTGCTCCATTTCTGCTATCTTTGTTGCTATTTTCTCTTTTTATTTGTTCATTTATGTTAATTCCTAGAATTGCATGTTCGTTAGTTAGAATTGGAATGTTGTATGTTAGGATTAGTTAGAAATACTTGCGGTTAGGTAGCTAGGACTGGATAGAGGATTCTAGGCCTGTTAAGTGCTCCGTATGTGCTTACTTGCTGTTTGTCTGTTTGTATGTTGTATGCTGGTTTTGGACTGCTTTTTATGCACTTCTTGTTGCCTGAATGCTGTACCACTGTTGCTGTGCTTAATTGATGCTGCTTTCTTACTGTTTGTGCTATTCTGCTATCCGGGAACGTCCAATTTTCAGCCGGAATGCTGCCCGATTTTCAAGAAAATTAGTTTCACTTCGATTTTTTTTTATTTTCAGTTTTGGGCAAATTTCCGTTTCCCTTTTGACTTCCCGGATTTGCACAATCATGATTGCTCTTTGATAATGATATCCTGTACATGTCTTCTTTGTTACATGCTAATTGTTTCATATATTCTATCATATTCTTTTCAGGATGTCGGATAAAGGCAAAGCCGTAGCCACCACCTCCAAAACGAGAAAACACTCTACCCCCTCCATTCCTTCCATCTACAAGAATTATGCTCGGAATCCATTGCAGGACGAGGATAAAGAGAATCAGCAGTTGCCTTCCACCAATCCTGGCAAATTCCCCAATCTCTACTGTGAGCTTCGGTTCTCTAGATATCGGACCACGAAGCTGAATGTTGAGAAGAAGTTGCTCCTACCTAATGATGTGAGACGGCGCATTAATGGTCGGATCCTTGAGTTAGGTATCGATTTTGTTGACCGGGACTTGGGTGACATCAATATCTCTTGGGTGAAGGAATTTTACTGCAACTTCTTCCGTCCGACCTTGGATTCAGTTCAGGTGAGGGGTAGAGAGATTCTGCTCACCGAGGCCGCCATTGGGGAGGCACTTCATTGCCGCCACATTCCACATGACCAGTGTGCCCATCATCAGGCTGAGAGAGCCATCCACACCATGACTTTTGATTATGAGGCGCTTCGGCGCGTGATTGGGATACCTGAGGCTTCTTGGGTTATAGATGCGGGCAACACAAAGCCAAAGGGGATGTTGTTCAATCATTTGACTAGGGAGGCCAAGACTTGGCAGATGATCTTCGCCCACTACGTCCTGCCTACCACCCACTTTTCTGAGGTCCCCATGGAGATGCTTCTGCTGATCGGGTGTGTTATGGAAGGGAAGGATGTCTCCTTCCCTAGACTTATCCGACAGTGCATGTGGTGGGCGCATATTCGTGGCCTACTCCCGTTCCCTACCTTGGTCACGAGTATGGCAGCCCTGGCCGATGTCCTGTGGTCAGATGATGATGTGCGACCACCACCAGCTGATGCAGATGACAGGGAGATTACTATCCCCTGGGGTGTTTGGGTGCACGAGAAGCCACCTGCTAGCCGCCGCTCTCGGGCCCGGGCTACCATAGGGACACCTTCACCACCAGCCCCAGCAGCTGGCCCATCATCTTCTACAGCTGCAGCTCCTCCACCATCTACAGACCCTCCGGCAGCACCTGAGCCTACATATCTCCTGGTCCAGCGTCTCTTCCGGTTCCTAGAGCGAGAGCGACACCATGTCAGATGCTGTCTGGATCGGATGGACCAGGCCCTTATCTCTCTGGGCGCCGAGCTACCTCCGCTTCCCGATTCTCCGGCCTCCGATGAGCAGGATCATCGGGAGGAGGACGCGGAGGCACCAGCTCAGCAGGATGCCCCTGACACTACAGAGCCAGCACACATGGAGGCACCACCTCAGACACAGAAGACTCAGCCGGTCCCACAGCCACAGTCAGAGCCAGAGCCTATCGTTGTACCTCCCATCCTCAGCCTGTTCCTCAGCCGGTCCCACAGCCACAGACAGAGCCAGAGCCTATCGTTGCACCTCCCACTGATCCTTCGGTTTAGCATCGAGGACGATGCTTGGTTTTAAGTGTGGGGAGGGCACCGGTAGCATTATTTGGGAATCGGTGAACTCTTTTTCGGCCTAGTTATTTCATTTTGCACATTTTTGTATATATTTTGATGCATTTCTAGTTTGCTTTGGATACTTTTATTGCTTATTTTGGATTTTAGATATTTTGATGCTTTTGGATACTTTTAGATATTTTGGATGATAGATTCCATATTTTAGTTTGATTTTTCTTTATACATTTTCGCATATCTCCTTTTATATATTCTCCTTTTAGTTTGTGGTTTGTGGTTGTGATTAGAAATCATGTTTTAAGTAAAACTTAGTCACCCTTTTTGCATAAGAAATTGGTTTTGAGTGAAAAAGAAAAGGGTAAACTAAGAAAAATTTTTTTGAATTTTTCAATCACAACAATGCTTAGTCAAACATTGAGGTTTTTTTCAAGAAAGTTTAAATATAGGGCATTAACCCAATTGATTGAAAGAAAATTTTTGAAACTTGCTTGAAATTCATACCTTGTGAAGCATGTATTGAATTGAGAACACAAGCTTGTGAGACTTGAGCCTACTGATGTGGTTACATTTTATAACCACTTATTCTCCATTCTTGTGTGAAATTGTTCTCTTTCCATGATTGTGATCCTTAATTTGCTTGATTCTATATATCCGTTTATTTCTTGTGTTTGTATTGCAACGAGAATTCATTTGTGAAATTCTAAACCATCAAAAATCCAATCATCAGTAACGTTGGAAGTAGGATGCTTCATGGAGAATATGTATATATATGTATATATATATATACTACATCGTGTGATTCAGATTTTTAAGGGCCAAAATCTCTTTAACGAGGGGAGGATGTAAGAACCATATTTTTCACGAATAAAATTATTTAAATACCCAAATTAGATTTCGGAAAGTTAGAATGAGAATTTGGGGATTTAAATATGATTTTTGGACTCAGTAGGTCCTTCTAAGTAAAAAAATTTGTTTTCTGCGAAAAATCGTCAAAAATTGCGAACTGACAGTTAAACCGGTTGAACCGATTCAAGTCTGCCCGGTGCCACACGAAAAAAAAGTAAAAACCGTCAAAAACCTTAGAAAAATATTAGAAGTTTAAAACTGGGAGCTAATTTTAAAGGTTTGGCCCAACGCTAAAAACGCTAACAGGTTGGACCGGGCCCAAGTTGGGCCCAAGCCCAACATATATAAGGGTTCATTTAATTGTAGATAAATGATGTGAATGATGATGAGTTGATAAATCATGAATGTTGAATTGATAAAGGTGGTGTGAGAGATTGGAATTGAAAGGATATGGGATTGATTTTGGTGTTGGTAATGATTGAATTAGGATTGAAGAAAGTGTTGGTGGAGGATTGATTTTGAGTATCGCATGATTGAATTTTGGTGGTTGGAAGTGGTATAATATGATAAAAAGGGTAGGTTATGATAGAAAGTAGAATTTGAAGTGTTTTTGGTTTGCTTTGGTGGGAAATGTTGGTAATGTTGAGGTTTTGGGACTTTTGTAAAAAGTGGGTTTTTGGTAAACTTCGTTTGATCGTAACTTTTGCCTCAGTTTTCAAAATTGATTGGGATTTTCTTGAAAGTAAAGCTTATTGAAAACCCTTTAATTTGATATGAAGTTTGTGAACTTTAGAATCTTGTAGAGGGAGTTATGATCATTCAAAGTTGGTGTTGAAAATATGAAATTATCCAAAGTCGCATAATTTCAAGATTTCTGATATGTGCGCACACACAGCCTTGTGCGGACGGACAACCCTGCAAAAATCTTGATCTGTGTGGACGCACAGACTTGTGCACACGCACCGGCAGAGAAATGCGTTCTGCTTGCAGCATTAGCACGGCTTGTGCGCGTACACATCAACAAAGAATTGCGACCTGTGCGCACGCACAAGTCGGGAAGGGTCGTCTGTTGGGGCGCTAGCACACTCTGTGCTAGTGAACAGACCATATAATTTTTAGTACCTGTGCGTACGCACACTTTTAAAAACTTCCTGGGCTTGCGCACTGGTGCACGAAATTGTGTTGTCCTGTTCTTTGTACTTGTGTGAGAGTAACAATATATAATTGTATTGAATCCTCATTGTGGCTCTATGTGTGGACACAACTCCGTACAACTAACCAGCAAGTGCACTGGGTCGTCCAAGTAATACCTTACGTGAGTAAGGGTCGAATCCCACGGAGATTGTTGGTATGAAGCAAGCTATGGTCACCTTGCAAATCTCAGTTAAGTTGACTCATATGGGCTACAATATATTATGTAAATAAAACATAAAGAATAGGGATAGAGATACTTATGTTGATTCATTGGCAGGAATTTCATATAAGCGAATGGAGATGCTTTTCGTTCCTCTAAACCTCTGCTTTCCTGCTATCTTCATCCAATCAGTCTTACTCCTTTCCATAGCTGGCTTTATGTGATACATCACCACTGTCAATGGCTACTTTCAGTCATCTCTCGGGAAAATGATCCAATGCCCTGTCACGGCACGGCTAATCGTCTGGAGGCATCACCCTTGTCAATGGCTTCATCTTATCCTCTCAGTGAATAATCTGCTCACGCACCCTGTCACGGCACGGCTATTCATCTGTTGGTTCTCGATTATGCGGGAATAGGATTTACTATCCTTTTGCGTCTGTCACTAACGCCCTGCAATCGCGAGTTCGGAGCTCGTCACAGTCATTCAATCATTGAATCCTACTCGGAATACCACAGACAAGGTTTAGACCTTCCGGATTCTCTTGAATGCCGCCATCATTCTAGCTTTCGCCACGAAGATTCTGGTTAGGAGATCTAAGAGATTTTCGTTCTAGCTTAATTCATGTAGAACGGAAGTGTTTGTCAGGCACGCGTTCATAAGGGAGAAGGATGATGAGCGTCACACATAATCATCACCTTCATCACGTTCTTGAGTGTGAATGGATATCTTAGAAGCGAAATAAGAAGAATTGAATTTTGAAGGTAGTGGGTGTATGGATGTAAGTGGTAAAAGGAAAACAGAAGGGATGATCATGAATGGAAAGAGAGATGATGAGGTAGGTGGGGATCCTGTGGGGTCCACAGATCCTGAGGTGTCAAGGCATTTACATCCCTGCACCAATTTAGGCATGTAAAATGCCCTTGCACACAACGCTGGGCGTTCAGCGCCAGGTTGGTGCCCATTTTGGGTGTTCAACGCCCCTTTGCTGCCATTTCTAGCGTTGAACGCCAGAACCATGCTTGTTCTGGGCGTTCAGCGCCAGGATGCTCCCATTCTGGGTGTTCAGCGCCAGAACTATGCTCTGTTCTGGCGTTTGAACGCCAGACAGATGCTCCTCCAGGGTGTGATTTTTCTTCTACTGTTTTTGATTCCGTTTTCAATTTTTATATTTATTTTGTGACTCCACATGATCATTAACCTAAGAAAACATGAAAAACAATAAAAATAAGAATTAGATAAACATTGGGTTGCCTCCCAACAAGCGCTTCTTTAATGTCAATAGCTTGACAGTGGGCTCTCATGGAGCCTCACAGATGTGCAGAGCTTTGTTGAGACTTTCCAACACCAAACTTAGAGTTTGGATATGGGAGTTCAACACCAGACTTAGAGTTTGGTTGTGGCCTCCCAACACCAAACTTAGAGTTTGACTGTGGGGGCTCTGGTTGACTCTGCTGGGAGAGAAGCTTTTCCTACTTCCTCTCAATGGTTGCAGAGGGGGATCCTTGAGTTTTGAATACAAGGGAGTTCTCATTCCATTGAAGGAATATTTCACCTCTGTCAACATCAATCACAACTCTTGCTGTGGCCAGGAAAGGTCTTCCCAGGATGATGGATTCATCCTCTTCCTTTCCAGTATCCAGGACTACGAAATCAGTAGGTATGTAAAGGCCCTCAACCTTTACTAATACATCTTCTACTTGTCCATAAGCCTGTCTTTTTGAGCTGTCTGCCATCTCTAGTGAGATTTTAGCAGCTTGCACCCCATAGATTCCTAGTTTCTCTATTACAGAGAGGGGCATGAGGTTTATTCCTGAACCAAGGTCACACAGAGCCTTAAAGATCATGGTGCCTATGGTGCAGGGTATTATGAACTTTCCAGGATCCTGTCTCTTCTGAGGCAATGTCAGTTGATCCAGATCACTTAGTTCATTGATGAACAAGGGAGGTTCAACTTCCCAAGCATCAATGCCAAATAATTTGGCATTCAGCTTCATGATTGCACCAAGAAACTTGGCAGTTTGCTCTTTAGTGACATCCTCATTCTCTTCTGAAGAGGAATACTCATCAGAGCTCATGAAGGGTATAAGGAGGTTCAATGGAATCTCTATGCTCTCTAGATGAGCTCCAGAGTCCTTTGGTTCCTCAGAGGGAAGCTCCTTATT
>NC_029789.2:61893921-61929577 GCF_000816755.2 Arachis ipaensis | reverse complement strand
ACAAGGGAGGTTCAACTTCCCAAGTATCAATGCCAAATAATTTGGCATTCAGCTTCATGATTGCACCAAGAAACTTGGAAGTTTGCTCTTCAGTAACATCCTCCTTCTCTTCTGAAGAGGAATACTCATCAGAGCTCATGAAGGGTATAAGGAGGTTCAATGGAATCTCTATGGTCTCTAGATGAGCCTCCGAGTCCTTTGATTCCCCAGAGGGAAGCTCCTTATTGATCACTGGACGTCCCAGGAGGTCTTCCTCCTTGGGATTCACGTCCACAAAGAATGTGATGTAAAGGAAGAAATGCAACTGTACGAATGGAAGAGATGTGAGATGAGATGTTAGGATATGACTGAATAAATAGAATAGGATGGGGGAGGTATAATTTTCGAAAATTATTTTGAAAAGGAGTTAGTGATTTTTGAAAATTGGTTTTTGGAAAGTTGTTATTTTTTTTCGAAAATTTTTTTGAAATAAAAATAAAAATAAAATAATTAGTTAATTAAAAAGAAATTTTTGAAAAAGGGGGAAATTTTCGAAAATTGAGAGAGAGAGAGTTAGTTAGGTGGTTTTGAAAAAGTTAAGAAACAAATAAAAAGTTAGTTAGTTAGTTGAAACAAATTTTGAAAAGATAAGAAGTTAGGAAGTTAGAGAAGATATTTTGAAAAGATAATTTTGAAAAAGATAAGATAAGAAGATATTTTTGAAAAGATATGATAGAAATTAGTTTTGAAAAAGATTTGATTTTTAAATTCACAATTAATGACTTGATTCACAAGAAATCACAAGATATGATTCTAGAACTTAAAGTTTGAATCTTTCTTAACAAGCAAGTAACAAACTTCAAATTTTTGAATCAAAAAATTAATTGTTTATGTTATTTTCGAAAATTTTGATTTAAAAATAAGAAAAAGATTTTTGAAAAATATTTTTGGAATTTTCGAAAATAACTAAGAATTTTGAAAAAGATTTGATTTTTGAAAAAGATTTTGAAAAAGATAAGATTTTCAAATTGAAAATTTGATTTGACTCATGAGAAACAATTTGATTTTTAAAAATTTTTGAAAAAGTCAACTCAATTATTGTGGCTCTTTACTATGTGTGGACACAACTCCGTTCAACTAACCAGCAAGTGTACTGGGTCGTCCAAGTAATACCTTACGTGAGTAAGGGTCGAATCCCACGGAGATTGTTGGTATGAAGCAAGCTATGGTCACCTTGCAAATCTCAGTTAAGTTGACTCATATGGGCTACAATATATTAAGTAAATAAAACATAAAGAATAGGGATAGAGATACTTATGTTGATTCATTGGCAGGAATTTCAGATAAGCGAATGGAGATGCTTTTCGTTCCTCTGAACCTCTGCTTTCCTGCTATCTTCATCCAATCAGTCTTACTCCTTTCCATGGCTGGCTTTATGTGATACATCACCACTGTCAATGGCTACTTTCGGTCATCTCTCGGGAAAATGATCCAATGCCCTGTCACGGCACGGCTAATCGTCTGGAGGCATCACCCTTGTCAATGGCTTCATCTTATCCTCTCAGTGAATAATCTGCTCACGCACCCTGTCACGGCACGGCTATTCATCTGTTGGTTCTCGTTCATGCGGGAATAGGATTTACTATCATTTTGCATCTGTCACTAACGCCCTGCAATCGCGAGTTCGGAGCTCGTCACAGTCATTCAATCATTGAATCCTACTCGGAATACCACAGACAAGGTTTAGACCTTCCGGATTCTCTTGAATGCCGCCATCATTCTAGCTTTCGCCACGAAGATTCTGGTTAGGAGATCTAAGAGATATTCGTTCTAGCTTAATTCACGTAGAACGGAAGTGTTTGTCAGGCACGCGTTCATAAGGGAGAAGGATGATGAGTGTCACACATAATCATCACCTTCATCACGTTCTTGAGTGTGAATGGATATCTTAGAAGCGAAATAAGAAGAATTGAATAGAAAAATCACAGAAAAACACACAAACTCATAGTAAAGTCCAGAAATGTGAATTTAACACAAAATCTATTAAAAACATCCCTAAAAGTAACTAGATCCTACTAAAAACATACTAAAAACAATGTCAAAAAGCGTATAAATTATCCGCTCATCACGCACGCACACCTCTATGCGCCCGCACATGCCCTGATTCTCAAATTTTAACTTTGTTTTCAACTATCTTACCTTCCCAACAAGGTTGTGAGCTTCTATAACACGATTTTAAGGCTTGTAGACTTAATTTTGAGTATGGGCATATGAGAGATAACCTAAGGATTTTAGTTGATGATTATTATGAAGAATTAAAAGACAGAGGTTTAGGTTTCGGGTGTAATAAGGATGGTTTGATGGCTTGTGGAGGTAAATTGGTATGTAAATTAAGAAACTGAGGGACTAACGAGTCTGGAGTGGAATGGCTTATGATGAACTTTAGAAATATGAATGTTGAGAGTTTGCCAGGTACTTTATCCTTGGAATGTTGAGAATTGGTAATTGAAGTGGATTGAGATGAGAAATGGTGACGACTGTTAATGATTTGAGGTGGATGGACTTGTTGGACGTGAAAAGTTTGCCAGGCACTATATCCTTGGAATGAATTGTGATGAGTTATGTGTAATTGTTGTTTTCCTTTTCTGTCGCAAGAACGGGCCAGGCACTATATCTTCGGAATGGTAGTATGCCAGGCACTATATCCTCGGAACAAGAGCGGGTCAAGTGCTATATCCTCGGAAATGATAGAAAGGTGACATCCGAAAGGATGTGTCAGGTTGGCATTTATAGATCGACAAGTGATATCACGAGCCAATAGGATAGACATTCATCATATGCATTTCCTATGTGCTTGTTTGCTTTGATTACTTGAGCCTGCCTAATTGTATAATATGCCTACTTGCTTCTTGAATTACTTGTTATATATTTGAATATTACTTGTGTTTTCCTTGCTTGTAATATCTGTGTTTGTCTGGTGCTGAGGAGTGTAAGTAGGCGGTGGCGATGGGATCGCAGGGAGGATCGGTTGGTAAAGGCTATGGGACAGCGGTGTTAGTTAGAATAGAAATTCCTTAAGATAGATTACCCAGTTTATTTATGTTAAGGTTTATATAACTATGCTTATCTGTTTTAGTATGCTTTAAGATTGAATCTTGTGATGGATATGGAGCTTAGGATTGCCTTTGGCGTCCCGGGGTCTTATATCCTACATCACTAGGCACTGTTACCATACTGAGAACCTCCAGTTCTCATACCATATTTCTGTTGTGCTTTTCAGATGTAGGTCGCAACCCATCTCGGTGAGTTGCTTTGATATCATGATACCTTTTGGAGTCTTTTTGGTTTATTTTGTTTATATATATATCTCTCACTTTTGTATTTTGTTTTGCCTAGAGGCATGTATTGAGAGAACAAAACATGTACAAGCTGTTTTTACTGTCTGATTTTGTATGTCTGTATATGGCTAGCCGGCTTAAACTCCGCGAGCCGTGGTTAGATCCCTATGATATTATACTATTATATTTCGATATATCTCATCTGTTTCTTGTGCTCTAAGTTAGAAGCTTTGTTAGTACGTGTTGCACTTTTGAAATCCTGTTTTTGAGCTATATCCTTCATCGGGCTTCTAGATTATACTATTCTTTCTATATATATATATATATATATATATATATATATATTATCATCGGGCTTCTAGATTATAATAATTCTTTCTATATATTATACGTATGAGCTTAGAACTGTCGTAATCTCTGATTAACATTTGCTTTACGACGCGAGGTAAAGCTTAGGCTAATAAGGGTATTACAACCATTCTAGGAAATTATGGGTTTACACTTTGAAGATAAAAGATCAAGTTCTGAATGTGTTCAGGCAATTTTAAACTTTTTTTTGATAGAAAAACTGGAAAGAAGTTGAAATGCATTTGTACTGACAATGGTTGTGAGTACTCAGGTCCATTTGATGCTTATTGTAAAGAGCATGGTATAAGACATTAGAAGACTCCTCCAAAGATTCCTCAGTTGAATGGCTTGGTTGAAAGGATGAATAGAACATTGGTTGAAAGAGTTAGGTGCTTATTGTCACAATATGGATTGGCAAAATCCTTTTGGGGTGAAGCTTTGAGCACTGTTGTTCATGTCTTGAACCGGATACCATGTGTTTCCACATGAGTTTATTTTGTTGACTGATGGAAGAGAACCTGAATGCTTTGGAGAGGCTGTTAAAGATGAAAGCAAAGCACAATGGTTTGAAGCTATGCAAGAAGAAATGAAGTCCTTGCTTGAGAATGATACCTATGAGTTGGTGAAACTACCGAAGGGTATGCGAGTTTTGAAGAACAAATGGGTATTCAGAATCAAAAATGAAGAACACAATTCTAAACCTCGGTATAAAGCTAGATTGGTTGTTAGAGGATTTAGTCAGAGAAAAGTTGTTGATTATGAGGAGATTTTTTCTCCTATTGTGAGGATGTCATTCATTCGTGTTGTGCTCGGATTAGCAGCTTCTCTTGATCTAGAGATTGAGCAAATAGATGTGAAGACAACTTTTCTTCATGGTGATTTGGACAAGGAAATCTACATGGAGTAACCGGAGGGTTTTTTTATAAAAGAAAAAGAAGATTTTGTGTGCAAGCTTAAGAAGAGTCTTTATGGGTTGAAGCAAGCTCCAAGACAGTGGTACAAGAAGTTTGAATCTGTTATGGGAGAGCATGGTTACTGTAAGACAACCTCAAATCATTGTGTATTTATGCAAAAATTTTTTGATGGTGATTTTATTATTCTTTTACTTTATATGGAAGATATTTTGATTGTTGGCAAGAATACGTTGAGGATTAATGAGAAGAAGAAATAGTTGAGCTAGTTCTTTGCTATGAAGGACTTGGGTCCTGCCAAGCAGATTTTGGACATGACTACTACTCGTTATAGAGATTCCAAGAAGCTTTATTTGTCACAGGAGAAGTACATAAAGAAGCTGCTTTAAAGGTTTGGCATAAATGATGCCAAATGTGTTGCTAGTTCTTTTGCTCCTCATTTTAAGTTGAGCACCAAGAAGTGTCCAACCACTAATGTGGAGAAATAAGCAATGGATGAAATTCCTTATGCTTCAGCTGTTGGAAACTTGATGTATGCTATGGTGTGTACTAGACCAAACATTGCTCATGCGGTTGGTACTATGAGTCATTTTTTCTCTTATCCAGGTAAAAAATATTGGAATATTGTTAAATGGATTATGAGATATCTCAAAGGTACAACTATCTTGAGTTTGAGTTTTGGTGGTGAAAAACCTTTGCTAGCTGGCTTTACTGATGCAGACAGGGAAGGAGATATTGATTCTCGAAAGTCTACTTCAAGTTATTTGGTCAAGTTTGCAGGAGGAGCTATTTCATGGCAGTCAAGGCTACAGAAGTGTGTTTCACTTTCTACCACATAGGTAGAGTTTATTGCAACAATCAAAGCATGTAAAGAGTTGTTGTGGATGAAGAAGTTTCTGGTAGTACCTGGTTTCAAGCAAAACTGTTATGTATTGTTGTGTGATAGTCAAAGTGCTATTCATGTTGCCAATAATTTTACTGTTCATGCAAGATCTAAACATATTGATGATAGGTATCACTGGATATGTGATGTGTTAGATTCCAAGTCATTGGAACTTGAAAAAGTTCACACTGATGATAATGGTGCTGATATGATAACAAAAGCATTGTCAAGAGATTTGTTGGGATTTTTTTTATCTCATTTGTGAGGCCCAAGTCCAATTTTTTGAGAGTGTATTCTTGCACCTTTGTGTCTCCACCCTAATAAGATTTTTGGGGTTATTGAGAATGAGAGAGTGTAGCCATCAAAGTGAGAGAGAAGAGGGAAAATAGAATTTCTGTTTTTATGCAAAATAATAAATTTCAAATAGAAATTTTTTATTAGTTCACCGTTGGATCGGCTTGAAATTTGAACTGCATGTTTGTTTCATCTTGGTTTTCATTCCAATTGGTAGAGATGTTGATTGGAGAGTTGCAGTGAGAGAAATTGGCTTTGCAAGAGAGAAAATAGATTTCCCATTTTTATGCAAAGCAGTAATTGTTGAACAGCAATTCCTCATTCGTTCACTGTTGGATCAACGTGAAATTTGGACTGCAGATTTTGCTCATCTTTTTTTTTTTCATTCTGGATGGTAGAGATTTTAATTAGAGGTTTGCAAAGGGAGAAATAGGCTTCGAACCACAGCTCTGTTTTTTGGATATTTTTCATCTTCTTGCTTCTATTTGTAAGCTTTGGTGCTTTGATGTTCTGGCTGATTATATGCACGATTTTTGATTTGTGTGAGACTCTCTTGTATCTGATTTGATTATAGTGGAACTATTTCATTGGTCTGGGTGACTCGTGATTTTTTACCTCTCATATTGAGGGAGTTTTTCACGTTAAAATCTCGGTGTGTTCTTATTATTGCTCTACTTGCTATATTTGCTTGTTCATAGTTGCTGCCATATTGTATTATGAGTGCTTCTATATTATTTTTGTGTTGGATATTTGTGTTGTTTCTGCTACTGAGCTCTTTCAGGTTCATCAATAGTGAAGATCGACCATGCACGATCATACAATCACTACAAAAAAAAATTAGTTTCATCGACAAATTTTTAGCAGCAATAATATAATAGCCACTATTTCTCTTATTTAAACTATGTTATTGTGGCAATTATATAATTGCCGGTTATTATATATATTATACCGGCAATTATCACTATTGCCATTAAATTATTATTTTTTATACTTCTAATCCTATTCTCTCTAAATCAATAGTGGCCATTATCAATATTGCCGTAAATTTTATATTATATTTTTTATTCTCATCTTCTTAATTCAATTTACTCAAACACTGTCCCCAAGTAACCTAAAGAGAGAAACTCC
The DNA here is from genome assembly GCF_000816755.2 of Arachis ipaensis. Lineage (NCBI taxonomy): Eukaryota > Viridiplantae > Streptophyta > Magnoliopsida > Fabales > Fabaceae > Arachis > Arachis ipaensis. The sequence continues at coordinate 61,922,696 of NC_029789.2, read as the reverse complement.
TGAAGCTCTTCCATCCGTCGCTGACCACCGCCGTAGGCCTTACTATTGCCGATGACCGTCCATCATCCTTCAATCATTCACACTCATTCAAATTGATCATTCTTCGTGTTTTCATCTTCTCCCCTCAGATCCGCATCGCTATTCTTGTTCGTTCGTGTCTCAGATCTCCATTGCTAGGTTTAATTCCTATCGCCAAGGAAGAAATGAAATATGGCAGAACCTGCAACACCTTTATCTTCAAAACCATCGTTAATGGTGGCAAGGAGGTTCGACGCTGAGGTTGGGGAGGTTCTTGATCAGATTCTCACTTCTGCCACATGCGCTGTCGCTAATCTCACGCGTATTACACTCTTCAAATCTCAATCTCAATCCAATCTCTCAAACACATTACAATATCTCAATCACCACTCTTACTCGATCTTCTTCACCGTCGATTGTAACCGACACGCCTCCGCTGCTTGCACTGTTGTCGGTCTTGCGCGCTCATACAATCTTCAGATCATGATTTCGGTCTCGATGTCACTTTAACCTCTTTGATTATTTTTTATTTAGGTTTTCATCTTCAATTTCTCCAATTCTGAGATTTTTGAATACTTTGTGATTTTTGCGTCTTTCTTTTGTGTGCCATGTGTGTGCAGCGACTATTATTTGGGTCTCGATGCCACTTTTATCTAATTTTGTTTTCTACGGAATGAAGTAACTTAATTTTTGTTCATATTTTTGCAGGTGTGGCATTTCGGCTGTTGTTGCTGGAGTCGCTGAAGGTTGAATTGCATGACGAATTGGAATTCATTGAGCGTACAGCTACCAATAAGCAATAAATTCAAAAACTATCAGATATGGTGAGCTTCAGCTTCTACTCTCCAATTTTCCATTTGCACTCGAGATGCTTGCATAAATGTGTGTGTGCTGCATGAGCATGAGCAAAATCAAATTCTTTTAAGGTTCTGATAAATCCTCAATCATTATTGTGTATTGAATTAGTTTCTGGTGAATTTTGTGATCCATGAAGATAGACTTAGGATCTGGTTACAAGGTAATACTTCAGCTCAATTTCAATTTCAATTATGTGCGGTACTATACTTTGCAACTGCTGACTGCGCTTCTCACTAATTCTCCACAACGGTATTAGTATCATAAATTCTATTTGCATTAGTTTCTGAAATTGTTAAATCATCTTTCTCATTAAAGACAATTGCTGGATTCCTCTTCAAGTTTCAGGAAGCTATATTGAACATCCCTTGTGGAATAACACGGCTAATGGATATGTTCATGGATCGCGAGGTACAAGACTTGAAAGCTCTGCAGTCTTCTCAATAACTTTTTCAAACTTAATTATTGTATTTTCTCATATGGCTACACAATATATACTTGTTTAACCCTTCATATTTATGTTGGCTGGTTAAAATTTCAATAACTATGTTGGTGATAATCTAGTACTCTGTAAAAGTATTTACCTTTGAAAATTGAAATATTCTAATATAGGTTATGATCCTCATTTTGAAAGAAAGCTTGAAATATAATAATCAAAGTTTACCTCCAGGTAATAAGGAACGAGGCCTTATTGCTTCTTACTCACTTGACACATGAAGTTGGGGTAAACTTTTGTTCTACTAGTATTTTTTATATTTATTGTGTTGGATGATAGAGTGTTTGTGTTATTTAAATTTATTTAATGATTATAGGACATTCAAAAGATTGTCATCTTTAAAGGTGCATTTGAGAAGATTTTGAGTATCATAAGAGGTAAGGCAAATTCAGATGGTGGAGTTATTGTATAGGTGATATATTAATACTATCAGAAAGTTAAGTAAATTTGTTTTATATGCTTCATGATGAAGCATACTAACCCATGGTTATGGTCTCTGCTTGGAACGTCCAAATTTAGATTTCCTTAAGTCTTTGTACATACAAATATTTTTCTTTTGGTATAGATAATAGGAGTTTAGTTAAATGAGCCTTGCAGAGAGCTTACTTGTTTTGTTTTCTAATTATGATGAGCTTGTAATACCCGGTCTAACCGAAATTTAGTAAATAATAAGTTAAATAGGAGCGAATATGGTTGGAAGATTTGGCAATTGGAATTTGATAATTTAAATATGATATTTGGATTCAGTGAAACTCGGAAAAATTCACTGAATCCAAATATCATATTTAAATTATCAAATTCCAATTGCCAAATCTTCCAACCATATTCGCTCCTATTTAACTTATTATTTACTAAATTTCGGTTACTGCTTCCGCAAGTTTCTGCTGCTTTATTCTGATCTCTCGTCTAGTACGAGCTCTATTACTTACTTCCTCAAGTACTCAACCACAACTTAGCATGACTAGCATTTCAAATCAATGTTTCCAAATCCCTCACTTAGGACCATTCCTTATCTATTTAAATCAAAGGAACTAAAAGTCACGAGTTCAATCCATTTCACCAAAAATCCAGAAATCAACCAACTACATAACAAACACAACACATCATTCTCAACAGAAAGTCATTTACATCACAGGCATTTATCCATTTGTATTAAGGCAATTACCTCAATCTTACTGTCGCAATCGGCCCGCATCCTAACTCTCTCCTTGTTGGCAATTTCTTGATACATGCTCTGGTAACCCGCACTTGTAACATACACCTAACCCCAATCGGCACGGCCTATTTGGGTGATGACTTCCACATCTCTGACAGCTTGAAACATCAGAAGCAGCCGCTGCCCGTTTTCCCTTACCATTCCTTTGGGACTCCTTACTCGTCACAAAGTTATTCTGTCCTTGGGGAAAGTGTTGTACGTATCCTCTCTCCTTAAACTCTCGACCCCTTGGTGCGAATCCTTGGTTGTGCTCTCTATGACTTCCCTGGAGGTCACCCATCCTAGTACTACTCTCGCCCAAGCACGCTTAACTGCGGAGTTCTGATGGGATCCGGTGCATTAAAATATAGTTTTCTGCGTAAAAGTGCGCAGTAGAATTTTGACCGGCAGTACCGGCTGAGATCTGTCTGGTACTACAACTGATGAAATTGATTATGGGTAAATAAGATTAAGAAATGAGGAATTATAATTAGGGAAGGTAGAAATATTTAAAGTGCGATTTAGAGCGCTAATCTTAAAGGTTTTGGCCCAAAATTGGGCCAATGGGCAAAAATAAGTGAACCGGGCCTAAGTGGGCCCAAGACCCAAAATATATAAACATTAGTTGTGAGCATTTCAGCTTATTTTACCCTGAAAAGAAGGGTTGGGGCGCTGATTTGAGAAGAGAGAAGAGAAGAGAGAAAACCTAACTCTCTTTGATCTTCAAACCACCATAACTTGAGCTACGGAGCTCCGATTGACGAGCCGTTTGCGGCCACGCATTGCTCTTCTCATCCTCTACAATTCTATCTATGTTTGGTGGTGAGTATTTCATTCATCTCTGCCCAGTTTTCGAAATTCCCCACTGTTACACGTTTTTGGGTAGTTAGTGTTGAAATCTTGTGACGGGATGTCCATGCCATTTGAAGAACGGGTGAAAAATGATTTAAAATGAGAAAGTTATGTCCGTCGGAAGATTGGGGGTTGAATCTGTAAATTCTGCAGCTTTTAACCTAGAAAATTTTTAGCAGAATGACCCTCCACGCGTAGGTGCACTTGGCGCGTACGCGTCGTTCTTCAAGAAGGCACTATCCACGCGTGCGCGTGGTGTGCGCGGGCGCGTCGATGCGCTGCACCAAATGCCCAGCTATTTTCCCGAGAGTTGTGCCAGAGTTGTGCCAGTTTTGTGCCTGGGGCGCAAGAGCACCCACGCGTACGCGTGGCTGACGCTTGCGTGTCGTTTGGCTATTTTTCAACCCACGCGTCCATGCGTATGACGCTTGCGCGTTGATGAGTTTTGTGGCCATCCACGCGTGCGCATGGAGTGCGCGTACGCGTGGCCCTGTTTTCATGCCAAAGCGGACAATATCGTGCTAGCGGGTGGTCTGGGCTGTTACAGATGGTATTAGAGCCAGAACCCAGATCGATGTGCCAGCGAGGGCGCTGGACTCCCTTAGGGGGGTGGATTGTAAGGCCCACATCGGTTGGGGAGGGGAACGAAGCATGCCTTATAAGGGTGTTGATACCTCTCCCTAGCATGACGCATTTTGACGAGTGAGTGTGGGGGGCTTCGGCCAGCATCCCTATCGTCAAAGGCAAAACCGTGAGGCCTTGTGTGCCAAAGCGGACAATATCGTGCTAGCGGGTGGTCTGGGCTGTTACAGACTCTGATACCATAATGTAACACCCTAATATTCAAATCCTTATGCTCGAGTCATAAGTCAATGATATTACGGTGGTACGACTCTCAGGTGGATTTTTAATAAATAAATATAGGTAATTTCGAAAGGAGTATTAATCGAGAAGCCTGAAAAGAGTAGAAATAAAATCGCGAAGACGTATCTCTCACGTTTCGACAACAAAAGATAAACCGTGAAGCCGAAAACGTTATACGGACAAGGCGTAGAGGAGATTAGGATATACTGTTGTCAACTAATTTCATAATGTACTCTAGCCGACCTAAACTTCGCGGGTCGCGACTAGTAGCTATTTACTTATGTTATATATATCTATCTGTTATCTATCTCTTAATCTCCTCTACGCCTTGTTCGTATATCGTTTTCGGCTTCCCGGTTTATCTTTTGTTGTCGAAACGTTAGAGATACGTCTTCGCGATTTTATTTCTACTCTTTTTAGGCTTCTCGATTAATACTCCTTTCGAAATTACCTATATTTATTTATTAAAAATCCACCTGAGAGTCGTACCACCGTAATATCATTGACTTATGACTCGAGCATAAGGATTTGAATATTAGGGTGTTACATTAATTGTAAGGCCCACATCGGTTGGGGAGGGGAACGAAGCATGCCTTATAAGGGTGTGGATACCTCTCCCTAGTATGACGCGTTTTGACGAGTGAGTGTGGGGGGCTTCGGCTAGCATCCCTATCGTCAAAAGCAAAACCGTGAGGCCTTGTGTGCCAAAGCGGACAATATCGTGCTAGCGGGTGGTCTGGGCTGTTACAGATGGTATTAGAGCGGTTTACAATTCTAAAATCCTGTCCTGGTATTGACTTCAACTATGTATGGTTCAGGTACTGTTAAGAGAGACCATAGGACTTGATTCATTGATATCAATTTTGAAGTTGAGAGGAAGTGCTTTCTCTTTTACTCAACAGAAGGTTAGATTCATTTATTAGAGGCTGAGGATGGCAATGCCAAGAGAATGCTGCGTGAAAGGCTTAGGAGGATTGCTGTGGATGTCAATGGTGCCATCTTCTTTCAAGTCAAGTCACTTTTAAATCCTTCTGGAAATTCAAACCATATGCAAGGTAACATGCTAACACATTAACAGTTTTGTTGTTCTGTTTTGGTTGTGTTAGTGTGTTGTTGTCAAGTGTTATAGAGAAATTGTGTTTTTGTTTCTGTCTCCAATATATACTACTTTCATGCATTGGATAAAAATACTCATTTACTAAAAAGGGCAGAGCAAGTTTTCTAAAGATTCATTTACTACATTATACAAATCTCATATATCAATCAGTGATATAAAAATATATTAATTTAATATACGATATAAAATAAATAGAAATAACACAGCTTGATTATTAGTGATTACTAAATTAAATATCTTGGTCCATACCTTTAACTTTCTTGACAACTCAATTGGACTCTGAATCTTGTTTTACGTCTTTCTCATCATGTGTTCTCTTTTTTGATGACACAATTGAATCACCCTTTTCACTAATTTGCTCTTTGGAGTAGTTACTATTATTATGATTATCATTTACCCTTTGAGGATCTTGTTGCCGAGTTAATTGCAAAGAAGCCATGTAGCATCTGTGCAATTTTGCGGTCAAAGTTGGTGAGAGAAGCTTTGAAGAAGAAGATTGAGAGACATTGTTGTTGGTAGTGTTAGGATTGAAAGGGAAATTGGTTCTTGCTCTTGCACCACACATAAGCCTAGCTGCTTCATCATAGGCTCTAGCAGCATCCTCTGCTGTTTCAAATGTTCCAAGCCATATCCTTGTCTTCCTGCAAATTAATTATAAATAATCATTTTTTTCTTTTAGAATTCCCATTTAAAGGGAAAAAAATATATTACTTGCATGAACTTTTTAATTAAAAGTCTTAAGATTTTAGTGGCAATAGTAACGGCAACTAAAAGTGAACATTACAATTTTAGAATTATTTTTAGTGGCCATATAAATTGCCGGTAAAATAGATTTTGGCGGCAATAATAATAGTCACTAAAAGTGAATAATATTGCAATCTTAAAATTACTTTTGGTGGCCATATAAATTGCCAAGAAAATGGCCGCTAAAAGTAATATACTTTTTGCGGTTATTAAAAAGGTCTTTACTAGAAAATGTTATAATTGCCACTAAAGCCTTTTAGCGACAAAACATAAGACAGCTAATATCTAATTATCGGTAAATGTATTAACGGCTATTTTTATTACTGCTAAAAATAAAATAAATGACTACTAAAAGTATTTTTTCTTGTAGTGAATGATGACACAAGCATTTATGCAATCCCATCAAGGTTGGCTTGTATTGTCTTCAAAAGGAATTGTGAGAAAACTTGCCCAATGGCTATTTGAGCTTGTGACTTTCGTCCCTTGTTAACAAATCGTGCATTAAGACGATGATAAGTGGACTTCATAATAGCACAATTAGGAGGTTGCGTGTACCCTTAGATAGTTGATACACTAAAAAGGAATGTGGTCATATGCTTTTATCTTTACCCTTCATTGCGGTGTTGCAGCCACTTGGAAGCTTCAACTGATGTATCCAATCTATCATTGCCAAAGATATTGATGAGTGTTAAGTATCGGTTTAAAAATTTACAAGTTTAAAAAATTCAATATTTGTTATAGATATAATTCCAAATCGAACTTTGACATTATCAAAATTTGATTTAAAGATATCACAATTCAAAATAATAACCGAGAGTTTAGTCCTGAATCATTTTCCCTTAAAATTACAATATAATATATGATCATTGACTATAGAAAAATTGGAATTTTGTTTGAAATGAATAGAAATTGAAATAATAATAAATTAAAGGGCAATACAATATCTAAACGATAAAAAAGATTAAACTAAAAGCAATTAAAACAATTAACTAGAAAATGAAAGTAAGTTTAAGTTTTAAAAGATTTTGATAAGGGTTGAGGATTAAGGATCACTATATCTTTGTTACTAACCACAACTTGATAATTATAAAGAGCAAACACAATTTAATAACCTCTACATATTAGAAAAGTTAATTAGGATTAATTAAGTCTAACCCACAAGTTCTAACTAACTTACTAATTAAAATTAGTAAAAAGTTAGCATTAGTGGAAACAAGACTAATTAATATATCTAAATTTTTAATCATTTTGGATATTAAAAATTCAAGTTCACCCAAATTTTTTACCCAAACTAAGAATAAAAATCTACTCTATAACTAAATGAGATATTTTATCAAACACTTAGAAGGCATAAATATAAAACATCATAAATTGTAAAAATTAATAAAACTACAATTACTCACTACAAGAATTTACCACTAATAATTCAAATAAACATAAATGAAACATAAAACATCAAATTTATTCATAAGAAACTAAGAATTCACATGATTTATAAAGTAGCAAAATAAAGCAAAGTAAACTAACATGAAATTCTAAATAAAGTATAGTATAATTGTATAAGAACAAAAAGATATTAGTAAAAACTACAATTAAACAAAATTCAAATCCAAAACTAGAGAGAAAATAGAAGTTAAACCCAAGAAAAGAGAGAAGTTGAAGCTTCTCTTACTAAAAACTAAGAAGTAAAATCCTAAAAAATGTCCAAACATGAGTGTGAGTGAGTGTGTGTGTAAAATTTTCTCTTATTCCCCTCAAGTCTTACTTTATATTGCCTAAAAAGTGGTTTGAAGTGTGCCGAAATGACCCCCTCCAAATCACGATTCATGTGCTATTTTAAATGAGGCACGTGAACAGTCTCATGTGTGTGTACCTAAGCAGAATTTTTTCACATGTGCGTGTGCACAGATGGATGCATGCATACATTACATGATTTTTTTCTCATCCGTTTCTTCACAAAATCTTCACTTCCACATGCTTTTCATCCATCTTCTTATGTAATCGTTGCTTCCTAAACCTTAAACAACTTGAACAAACATATCAAGAAATCGAATGTAATAAAAGTAGAATTAATTTGACAATTTCTAAAGTCTAAAGAGCATATTTTAATCAATTAAACTCATTTAGGAGATCGAAATTTTACAAAAGCGTGAATTTTCGAGTTCTAAATGTAAATTAAATTGATAAATTCCACTCTTTTCAACTCAAGTTATAGTAACTAGCAGCTCAACAGGCACTAACGTAAGAAATTAATTTAATTTTTTTAATATATTATTCGCTCTTCAAATTTATTAGATCACTATTTTTTTATTTTAATATTGACGTGATCTTATTTATATCATATTTTAGTATTGGTGTTAATATATTATTCACCCTTTAAATTTGTCAAATAAGTATTTTTTTTATCATTTCAAAATTAACATAGCCTTAGTTATATGATATTTTATTGAAATTAAAATTACTATAAAATACTTTTAAAATACTAAATTATAAAAGCACACGTTAAAGATATGTATATGTTATCAGAAAAAGATATAGTTAAAAAAAATGACAAAAATGTTATCCTAATTTAATATCAATAATTATAAAAAATTATTCAATAATTAAAAAATAAATTATAAAAAAATAAAATATTTTAAGTTATTTAATATTTGTAAGAAATATAAAATAAATAAATTTAAATTAAAAAATAAGGAAAAAAAGAATTATGTTGTTATTATGTGTAATAAAATCAAGATAAAAATTTACTAACATTATTTACAAATTAATTATTTATATATTAAATTTATTTATTTTCTCAATCCTATTTAATTTGAAGCAGATTTAAAAAATTAAAATTCAAAATCTACTTTATCTTAGGCATAATTCTAATAGATAAAAATATTTATTTCTTTAATCTTATATTGAACATATTTAATTATATTTAATTTTATTATTATTTCTAAGTTATTAATTTTTATTTTGATTATATCATCTAATCATATCATACACTATTATGTTTTTATTATTCTTTTTACATGTATAACTGTTATTGTTTTGTCGTCATTATTATATTACCTTGTTTTATTCCCCTTCCTTTTTTTCTTCTTCTATTAACCCTAACCGCAATCAATTACCACCATATCATTATCACAACTCTTATTTTTGTTTATCACTTTGATCCATAACTATCCATTGTGTTAACTTTTGAGTTATTAAAAAATTATTTTCTTATTTAATTTAGATATCTAAATGTATAACTATTATATAGATACTTTTGCTTTTTAAGTCATATAACCAATTAAGCATTATAACACATCTCCCAATAAAAAAATGCAGAGTGTCTGCAAATTGTTAATAAATCAAAAAATGGACTAAGTGAACATCAATGTTTTCACTATCTTCATGTTTTATTTAATTCTGCATTAGTTTTAGTTTATATCCTTTATTTTATCAATATCTTCGCTATCTTCATTACGTTGTTATTATGTATAACAATGAAAATAAAATTTATAAATATTTATAAATTTATTTATTTCTCAATTTTATTTAATCTAGAGTAGATATAAAAATTTATATTTAAATCACTCTTTTCTTTCGTATAATTTTAATGGCTAAAAAATTTTTATTCTCCTTCTACCTTCTCTTCAATCGTAATTAGTTACCACTGTGTATTAGTTCGTAATTATTACACTCAAAAGTGAATACTACTTTACAAATAAAGTTAAAAAAAATCTCGTAACTCTTATGTGAATTATCTACACTCCTATAAATATAACAAAGAAGAAAATTTAATTTTTTTATTATGAGTTTTTTTTATTATCTAATGCATCCAAAGTCACATATTTTCATTTATGATTAAAAGTTAAAAATTAAAATTAAATTAAACATAAAAATAAACCTTGAATAAAAATAAAAATACAAAATTTTGAATTCAAAAATATAAAATAGTTATAAGATAAAAAAATTACTTAAACATAATTTTTGTAAGGTACTCCATGAATGAACTTAGAAGAATGAATATTATATGCAAAGAAAATCATGATATGTTGGTATAAAATTACTATGTGTAAATTTTTTTTAAAAAATATTCCCCTTGTTAAACTATTTTACATTTATTCTTTTCAAAGCATATCGATAATAAAAAATTTGCATGATTAATTTACATCAAAGGAAAACTCTTAATGATGATGTATAGGATAAATTTTTTTAACAATAAACCTCCCTCGTTAAGGACAATATTAGAACTTAAATTTGAACGCTAATTAACATTATATGTTATCTAGGTATTTAGAATACGTTAAAAGAGTTTAATAATAATTTGAAATAAAAAATATCCTGGATAAATTTATTTTTTTAAAAATTACCCCTTTCAACTATTTTAATCTGCACCAATAATTTACCTCAAATAGAACAATCTTAATGAGGTTACTGTAGAAAAATGGGTAAAATTTTTTTATTTAACGTGACTTATGAACAAAAATTGTAATAATAAATTTCTTTTTAGGATTAAAATTAAAATTTAAATTTGAACACCAATTATCATTATAATATTATATATTTTTTAGGTACCAAGAGTACATTAAAATAACATGATATAATAATTTAAAGAAAAAAATAGGTGAAAGTTGCTGTTTAAAATGAGTGAAAGTTTTTTTTATGTAAAGTAATTGACGGTTGTACAGGAGAATTTCTCTTAATAATAAACCTTTCTTTTCAATAAACACAATATTGGAATTTAAATTTGGACACCAAAATTCCTAATATTTCAATAGATATTGTTATAGATTAAAATAAAGCACAGAAATAAAGATAAAAACTAAAAAAAATAGATGCATATAAAAAAGGATAATGTTAAATTCTATGTCATTATGTATGAGAACAATGATTTATTTTTATACCAAATAACAAAATTTTAATAATTAATGTAAATTTTAAAAAATTGAATAAATATATATTTATGTTGATTCTATTTAAGAGTGAATTATATGTACTCTTATAGTAAAGAAATAGACTTAACTTTTTCTATAATAAGTAGTTTTTCAAACATCTAATTTATAGAAAACTCACATCTTTTTATTTATCCTAAAAATTAAAAATTAAAACTAATATTAATACTTTTTTATTAACAAAACTAAAATAAAATATAAAAATAAATCTTGAATAAAAATAAAAAGACAAAATTTTGAATTTCAAAATATAAAATAGTTATAAGATAAAAAAATTACTGAAATATAATTTTTGTAAGCTAAGATACTCCACTACTGAACTTAGATGGATGAATATTATATGCAAAATAAATTATGATATATATTGGTACAAAATTACTGTCTAATTTTTTTAAAAAAATATGGTCCTGTTAAACTATTTTACTTCTATTCTTTCAAAAGCATATCCGTCGCAAAAATTCTGCATGAATAATTTACATCCAATACAAAATTTTTAACGAAGTAACGATGAAAGATGTGTAGAAGTTTTTTTATTCACCGACGGATGTACGAAATTTTTTTAATAATAAACATATTTAACCTATTTTACTTTTATTCTTTGAAAATCCGCAATATAGAAAACTTTTAATGAGATTGCTATTTGAAATAGGTGGAAGGTTTTTTTATATTAAGTAACTACGATTATTAAGAAGAATTTCTTTCAATAACAAACCTCTCTCATCAAGGGCAATATTAAAACTTATCATTATACATGTCACGTTATATGTTACCTGTAACAAATTGAGGATAGTTAGTGGCTCTGGCCATTTGTCTAATTGTAATTAATCGGACTACTCCTGTATTTATAGTTAATCGGTAACTCTACCTATGCTTGACAATGGAGTTGGGATAGGAGTTGTATCAGTTGATATGGCAATTTATTTTCTTTGTCGAATCATCTCCCGATAAGTTGCATGTCTTTTAGCTAGGTGTTGTTGTCGCTCATATTCTGTCTTCTTCGCCTAGTATATTCTGTCCAAGTGAGTCGACGTTGCCATGATTGTTGATTTATTGAATTTTTCATTTCTATTTGTCAATCAAAACATGAGGTAAGAAGACGAAAAGAAAAACAAATAATTGCAAATGAAGCAATTTTTATAATCTTACTTTACGATTGAAAATGAGCAGTTTTTTAAATTTCTCTCACGGTTGAAAATGAAATAGTTACATATTTCTCTTGTGGGTTAATGCAGAATTTATAGAACGTGAGTACGTGATTGAGTATGTAATTTTGGTTTAATAAAGATAAGGGTAAAATAGGAAAAAAAATTGGATACCAAACTCCTATATCCGCTTTATATATTGTTATAGATATATAGATTTATCAGATATCATGAAATCCTTGTCTCTGATTAAATCAAAGTAATACTACACTTGCTCCTGTGTCTTCGAGTAAGAAACGCTAACATGTCATTTACTTATTTTCCCCCTTGAACTTTATAGAAAAATTTGAGGCGATATGTTGGATACAAGATGTATTATATGCCTCTAGTTGGTGCACCCGCTCCTTTTTCGTTTTAACGCAACTTTGATAATATTATGTCTATCTAAAATGAAAATAACCTTGGACTATGGTGCCATGTGGTTCTTTAAGTTCATTAGTAAAAAGAACCACAACTTTTTATTCTCCCTCTCCATGATGAAAAATTCAATAGAAAAAATATTATTAATATAATACGATCTTATGCGATTGACATTAACAGTGTGCCTGAGTAATTGTCATACAAGTGTGTGATGAGGGAAAATTAATTCCACACAAACTTACCAGCAAGTGTACCGGTTCGCATCAAGTAGTGAAACTCACAGAAGTGAGGTCGATCTCACAGGGATTGATGGATTAAGCAACTTTAGTATGGTGATGAATTTAGTTAAGCAAATATTTGATGAATTGGGTGAAATTTGATTAACAGAAAGGAAATTACAAGTAAGCTAGAGTGCAGAATGAAAATTGACAGAAAAGTAAATTGCAGGAAGCTTAAATGGCTGAAACTTAAAGTGCAAGAAATTAACAGAGCTGAAACTTAAATGGCAAAAAAGGTAAATAACTGAAACTTAAAGTGTAAGTAATTTAAATTACAGAATCTAAATTTCCAGGAAACTTAAATTCCATGAAGAATAAAGGGATTTGGGTGCTGGGAATCAAACCAGAACTAGAAAATGTAGACTACAGTAAATAAGAGAACTCTAAGGTGAAGGAATTAAGAAAAATGGATCAATTAGGATTCCAGTACCAAAATAGAAACGAAAAATGTGTAGAAGAAGATAAACAGAAAGAAAAATTAGATCAAATCTAAAATTCTAAAATAGAAATGGAAAATTGCAAAAGAAGAAAAAAAACTCAGATCAGATCTCCAAATTCTAAAACAGAAATGGAAAGTTGCAGAAGAAAGAAAACTCAGATCAGATCTCCAAATTCTAAAACAGAAATAAAAAATTGCAGAAGAAAGAAAACTTAGATCAGATCTCCAAATTCTAAAATTCTAAAAAGGAAGAAAAATAAAAGAGAGCTCCCTAATGAAATCAAATTCTTCTCTATTTATACACTTTCAATTTCTGTCATCCAGTACTTGGAGTGGACTTTTTGGCCTTTGTTGCAGTGGGTCAGGATGGCACTTGGTTGCAGCTTCCAGGAGAATGGAGCATTTTCAAATTGAGCGCAGCGTTCATTCACCCACGCGTACGCGTGCTTCGCACCCGTGCGTCCCTTGCATTTTTGCACATCGACGCGTGCGCGTCATATACGCTTGCACGTCGTCATTGTCTTCAGCCTTAGCCATGCTCGTGCGCCACATTCACGCGTGCGCGTCCTTGATAGTGTTCGTTTAATGAGCGTTATGTTCGCGCCATGAACGCTGCCCACGCGTATGCGTCTCTTGCGCGTGCGCGTGGGTGGCAAAATGTCAATTCCAGGCTTCAGCGCCACCCACGCGTTCACGTGCTTCCTTCCAGATTCTCCATCGACGCGTGCGCGTCATGTACGCATGCGCGTCGGTTGCAAAACTTCAATTCCAATTTTGAATTTGCCCGAAAATGCTCACTAAGCCAACGTAGCGCTCTCTTTGCAAACGAGCGCCAATTACACCCACGCGTACGCGTTATGCACGCGTATGCGTGGGTCTTCAAAAATTCGTCCCTGACGCGTGCGCGTCGCAAGAGAGCGTGGCGTTCTCTATTTAAGCGCAGCGTTACTCTTGCACTGCCCTTCCTTCTCTTCATTTTTCACCTGAAATCAACCAAACAAGCAATCAAAGTCTCACCAAAATCACAAGGTTTTTGCATCATTCATAATAATCACCTAATTCTTGCATAAATCTCATGATTTTGTATAAAGTTAATGATGTTTGATTGAATCAAGATAAACATAAAATTGCACTCCAATCACTTACTTATTGTGCAAGAAAGTGCATAAACCTAATGAAACAAATGAAAAATGCTTGTGAAACTAGCATAAGATGACTTGTCATCACAACACCAAACTTAAATCTTGCTTGTCCCCAAGCAAGCACTAGAACATGAGAAGAAATGAAAGAAAACAAAAAATCATATATGTCCTTATTTAGCAGGTAATTGAATTTGGTTCATGGGGTTTTATGCAGACAGAATGCAGCTCAATTATTATCAACTTCCAAATGTGAAATGTCTCTTTGAGTGTTAACTAGAGTTGCTACTATAAGACCTTATTCTCTATTGATCCTTGTTAGATTTTCTTTCTTCCCTTTGCTTCAGAAACTTATTTTTCAATTGTAGCTCAGTGTCAAGTGTTGAAGCAGTTTTTTGGCTTTTACTCAACATCTTTTCACTACAGACACTTGGCTCACAAGTCTTCTTAAGAACATTGATGCCCAGCACCTCTTTGGGTTACTAAATACTTTGTAACTAGGTTTCTCTTGATAATGGACTTTCGGTTGGTAATCTTAGATTAGTTAATCCAAGTTACCAAGTTTTAAAATACTCCTTGGAACCTAATTGTCCAAGCAGATCTTAGTACAAAAAGCACCACAGGCATATGTCCTAAGGTCCAAGCTATTGGTGTCTAGCCTTATTATTTGTTTCTTTCATTTTCGTTTACCAACTCTTGGATTTTCTTCCTTTCCTTCTTGTTCTTTTTTTCCAAGGATATTTATTTACGAAAGGTTTTATAACAGCACTTAAGTTCACACTACAAGAGACATTTTATACTGCAGCTTTTATTATTGAGCTTACCAACTAATCAAGCAAGCACCACCACTGAACTTTATTTTTATTCCTACCACATTGGACAATCACTTTCTATTTCAATATTTTCTCTTATTTATGGAGAAGGAGACAAGACATAAATTCAAGTAAAATGGAAATGGAACAGACATTCTGGCTAGATCACTTAATTGAATAATAAAAGGATAGTAAACTAACAGAATGCAGACAAGGGTAAACTAATCAAAAAGGGTACAATTAGACTTCCAACTAAGACACAACAGGATATATACAGTTGACTAACAATACAACCTTTTGGAATCTTCTTGCTTAGTCCTTCATCATCCTTCTTAACTTTTGTGCTTTTCTTGCTGATGATGTACAGTCCTTCCAAAAAGTTTAATAGTTTTCTGCAATAGCAGTGGAAGCTGCTTGTCCCCCAAGCACTTGAAAAAAATGGTTAGCATGCATTTGTAGGCTTTTGAACTTACTTTGGTGTGTGAACACCAAACTTAGTTCCTTTGCCAACATCTCTTATGCAACAATTTAGTCATATACATGAAACCTTGTGCTTTTGCTACAGGAAGCTAACTAAAAGCTTAGAAAGCAGACAATGGTTGAGTAGTTTTCTTGATTGTTTAGAGCTAATAACCATTAATGCAGAGGGTTGAAATGTGTTTTTAAATGAAATTCTTGGTGGGACACTAAACTTAGCATCCTACATTCACCCTTGAATTGTTCTGGTGTGCAACACCAAACTTAGCTTCTTGCAATACAGATAAATCTACTTAACCTTTTTATTGAAACAGCTAGGAAAAGAAAACTATCTCTGGTTGGGTTACCTCCCAAGCGCTTGTTTATCGTCATTAGCTTGACGTTGGTTCCTTGTTAGGGTGGCTGATGATTATGGTGCCTCAGCTTGTCCTCTCTCACTGTGAACCTTTTTCCTGTGCTTTGATGAACAATCTCTATGTGTTCCAGTGAGAGTATTTTGTTGACAGTGTAATAATCATCAGTTTGTGGGCATGTCTCTAACTGTTGGTAGATCAGTTTCACTTTGTCTCCTTTTGTGAACCCTTCAGTTTGGATTTTTTGTTTATCCATCCTTTTGGAACCATTTTCTTGCTCTTCTTTCCTTTCTTTGGTGGCCCTTATTTCTTGGCAGTAGACTTTATGTCAGGGGCTTTCTTCCTAGTGATCGAATTCTTAATCTCTTCCTGCAGTCCCTTATCAGCCTTCACATCTTCATTACCCTTTTGTTCTTCTCTACTGTCTGTCTTCTGCTTCAGAGGTGAGTTGATAAGTGCTTTCTTGGGTTTTTCCTTCCAGTTCAAGTCTTTCTCCTCAATTCTCATGCAGTCTTTCTTTTTAAGCAGGATGCTGCATCTCTTTAAAGACATTTAGAGTGATCTGCTCATCATGTGCTCTCAAAGTTATTTCTCCTTTCTCCACATCAATGATGGCCCTTGTTGTGGCTAGGAAAGGCCTTCCTAATATGATAGAATCGCCTACCTCTTCATCTAGATCCAAGATCATAAAATCCACTGGAAATATAAACTTACCCACCTTTACTAAGAGATTCTCAACCACTCCATTAGGGATTACCATTGATCTATCAGTAAGTTGCAAGGTCATCCTTATAGGTTTCACTTCTTCTATAGACAACTTTCTTATCATAGATAAAGGCATCATATTGATACTTGATCCTAAATCACACAATCCCTTATCAATGGACATATTGCCAATGATGCAAGGTAAAAAGAAACTCCCAGGATCTTTGAGTTTGGGTGGGAGGCCTAATTTGGATTACTCCACTGCACTCTTGGGTCAAGACCACTGTCTTTTTTTCATTCCAGCTTCTCTTTTTATTAATGAGCTCCTTGAGGAACTTAGCATACAGGGGCATTTGCTCCAATGCTTCAGCAAGTGGTAAGTTGATTTCCAGCAAAATTCGCTAGAAATATAAACTTACCCACCTTTACTAAGAGATTCTTAACCACTCTATTAGGGATTACCATTGATCTATCAGTAAGTTGCAAGGTCATCCTTATAGGTTTCACTTCTTCTATAGATAACTTTCTCATCATAGATAAAGGCATCAGATTGATACTTGATCCTAAATCACACAATGCCTTATCAATGGACATATTTCCAATGGTGTAAGGCAGAAAGAAACTCCCAGGATCTTTGGGTTTAGGTGGGAGGCCTAATTGGATTACTGCACTGCACTCTTGGGTCAAGACCACTGTCTCCTTTTCATTCCAGTTTCTCTTCTTATTAATGAGCTCCATGAGGAACTTAGCATACAAGGGCATTTGCTCCAATGCTTCAGCAAGTGGTAAGTTGATTTCCAGCTTCTTGAAAACCTCCAAGAACCTGGGAAATTGTTGGTCCTTGAGCTCTCTTTGCAATCTTTAAGGGTATAGCAGAGGAGGAGTGTAAGGCTTCACCTCCTTTCTCTGTTCTTGTGGATGCTCCTCCATGACTTGCTTTCCCTTCTTTGAAGCTTGTGGCTATTCATCCTTCTTCTTGAGCTCTTCTTGGTCCTTTTCTTCAATTGCCACTTCCTTCTTACTTCCAACCTTTTCACCCTCCAATGTTCTTCCACTCCTGAGTTGAATTGCTTTGCATTTTTCTTTGGGATTTGGAATGGTATCACTTGGGAAAGTGTTGGTTGGTCTTTAAGGCTGTTTGGATAATTGGCCTATTTGTCTTTCCAGGTTTCTCAATGAGGCTTCGTGGTTTTTATTAGCTAACTCCTGATGCTTCATCATTTTCTCCATTATCATCTCTAAATTAGAGATTCTTTGAAACTCCTGGGGTGGTTTTGGCTGAGTATGTGATGTGGATGGTGAATAAAAATTGTTATGGTTAGTTGATGGGTTATTTAGTGGGTAATAAGTGGATGCAGGGTGATTATTTTGTGGTTTTCTATATGGAATTTGGTTAGTATTTTGATGGTTCTGGTGGTTTGTGTTGCGAAAGTTGTTTTGGTTGGAGTTCCTTTGCCATAAATTTTGGTTCTGGTTTTCTCCCCACCTTAGATTGGGGTGGTTCCTCCAAGAGGGGTTGTAAGTGTCTCCATGAAATTCATTCTGTCCAGCACCTTGGTTGTGCATATAGTTAACTTGTTCTGGCTGCTGCTCTTCAAAGATTTCTTCATTCTGCCCCCATCTAGCTAGTGGTTGATTTGTAGTGCTCACTGCTGCTATTTGAAGACCATCAATCCTCTTAGCCATCATCTCCATTTGCTGCTGGATTTATTGGTGCATCACTTTGTTTTGTTCCAAGATAGTGTCCACACCTTCCAGCTCCAACACACCCTTCCTTGAGCTGGTTGGCATTGCCTTTGATGACCAGAAAAGTATTGGTTGTTGGTCACAGTGTCTATGAGATTTTGGGCTTCCTCAGCTGTCTCCATGAGTTGTAACGAACCTCCTACTGAATAATCAAGGGCTTCCCAAGCCCTCAGTGTCAGTCCTTCATAGATGTAGCCCAAGCATCATAAGGTAATTCTCCATCCATTTGAGTGAATGTTTGCACTTCTGTCTTCAATCTAATGATCCTCTGAAGTGGGTAGAATTTGGCTAGGAATTTTCTCACTAAGTCCTCCCAATTTTTGATGCTTTCTTTGGGAAATGTCTCTAGCCATTGAGAAGCCTTATCCCTCAAAGAGAATGGAAACAGCAGCAGCTTATAGATATCTGGATGCACACTATTTGTTTTGACAGTTTCACAAATCCTCAAGAAGATGGATAAGTGTTGGTTTGGATCTTCAAGTGGACGTCCTCCATAGGAACAATTGTTCTGCAACAGAGTAATAAGTTGAGGCTTCAACTCAAAGTTATTTGCATGAACATTAGGAGTGAGTATACTGCTCCCACAGTTTCTTGGATTAGGGAAGGTGTAAGAAGCTAGAACTCTCCTTTGAGGTGGGCCATTGTTGTTGGCCACTTCTTCTGGTGGATTAGGGAGATTTCCCTCCATCTCTTGGTCTTCCTCTTCTGATTTTTCTTCTCCAATAACACCCTTTCCTCTGGCTTTTCTTCTCAATCTCAAAAATGTTCTATCTGGATAAGAATCAAAGGAGGTGGATTCACCTCTTCTTCCTCCTAGCATACAACACAAACAAAACTAAAAACCAAAAACAAAGCACTATACTGCTAGAGTGAGGTTAAGGTTAGCTTAAACAAAATCTCTAACAGTTAGTATGCTTAACAAAAACAAAGAAAAATGCTTAATCTAGATTATCACCTACGTAATCATTGTCAATCTAAATCAATCCCCAGCAACGGCACCAATAACTTGATGAGGGAAAATCTATTCCACACAAACTCACCGGCAAGTGTACTGGGTCGCATCAAGTAGTAAAACTCACAGAAGTGAGGTCGATCCCACAGGGATTGATGGATTAAGCAACTTTAGTATGGTGATGAATTTAGTTAAGTGAATATTTGATGAATTGGGTGAAAATTGATTAACAGAAAGGAAATTACAAGTAAGCTAGAGTGCAGAATGAAAATTGACAGAAAAGTAAATTACAGAAAGCTTAAATGGTTGAAACTTAAAGTGCAAGAAATTAAAAGAGATGAAACTTAAATTGCAAGAAAGGTAAATAACTGAAAATTAAAGTGCAAGTAATTTAAATTGCAGAGTCTAAATTGCCAGAAAACTTAAATTGCATGAAGAATAAAGGGATTTGGGTGCTGGAAATCAAAACAGAACTAGAAAATGTAGACTGCAGTAAATAAGAGAACTCTAAGGTGAAGGAATTCAAAAAAATGGATCAATCAGGATTCCAATACTAAAATAGAAACGAAAAATGTGTAGAAGAAGATAAACAGAAAGAAAACTCAGATCAAATCTAAAATTCTAAAACAAAAATGAAAAATTGCAGAAGAAGAAAAAACTCAGATCAGAACTCCAAATTCTAAAACAGAAATGGAAAATTGCAGAAGAAAGAAAGAAAACTCATATCAGATCTCCAAATTCTAAAATAGAAATGAAAAATTGCAGAAGAAAAAAAACCCAAATCAGATCTCCAAATTCTAAAATAGAAATGGAAAATTACAGAAAAAAGAAAACTCAGATAAGATCTCCAAATTCTAAAATTCTAAAAAGGAAGAAAAATAAAAGAGAGCTCCCTAATGAAATCAAATTCTTCTCTATTTATACACTTTCCAATTCTGTCATCCAGCACTTGGAGTGGGCTTTTTGGACTTTGTTGCAGTGGGTCAGGATGGCACTTGGTTGCAGCTTCCAGGAGAACGGAGCGTTTTTAAATTGAGCGCAGTGTTCATTCACCCATGCGTACGCGTGCTTCGCGCCCGTGCGTCCCTTGTATTTTTGCACATCGACGCGTGCGCATCATATACGCATGCGCGTTGTCATTGTCTTCAGCCTCAGCCATGCTCACGCGCTACTTTCACACGTGCGCGTCCTTGATAGCGTTCATTTAATGAGTGCTATGTTCACGCCATGAAAGCTGCCCATGCGTATTCATCTCTTACGCGTGCGCGTGGGTGGAAAAATGTCAATTCCAGGCTTCAGCGCCACCCATGCATTCGCGTGCTTCCGTCCAGATTCTCCATCGACACGTGCACGTCATGTACGCGTGCGCGTCGGTTGCAAAACTTCAATTCCAATTTTGAATTTGCCCGAAAATGCTCACTAAGCCAACGTAGTGCTCTCTTTGCAAACGAGCGCCAATTACACCCACTCGTACGCGTCATGCACGCGTACGCGTGGGTCTTTATAAATTCGTCCCTGACGCGTAAGCATCCTGTACGCGTGTGCGTCGCAAGAGAGCGTGGCATTCTCTATTTGAGCGCAGCGTTACTCTACACTGCCCTTCTTTCTCTTCATTTTTCACCTGTAATCAACCAAACAACCAATCAAAGTCTCACCAAAATTACAAGGTTTTTGCATCATTCATAATAATCACCTAATTCTTGCATAAATTTTATAATTTTGTATAAAGTTAATGATGTTTGATTGAATCAAGATAAACATAAAATTCCACTCCAATCACTTACTTATTGTGCAAGAAAGTGCATAAAACCTAATGAAACAAATAAAAAATACTTGTGAAACTAGCATAAGATGACTTGTCATCAGTGTGTTTCATCAATGGCAATCAAATCCAAAAGGACCAAAACACTTGGTGAAACAGTACAGAATTATAGTTCAACAAATTGATAACATACTAGAATTTTGTTTAAATGTTAACAATTGTGTTTTCATCATGCTCATAATTTAGTAGGACTCACATGTAAAGTACAAAAAAGAATGCCAAATGTTGGCTTATTACCTAGAATATTAATAAAGGTTTGCAACACATTGAAATACCTTTGTAGTTGGTTAGACATCTAATCTCAATCACCATAGATCTTGTGATTGCCATTTGCTTTGTTGTCTAAACCATACTTGTCAAAATCAGACCAAACTGGTCAGTCGAACTGGAAAATTGATACCGGCCATTGATCAGTCTAGGTGATGCATATGACCGGATAAGAAGAAAATCGGTGGGAACAAGCTTGAACCGGCCAGTTTGGTGAAACACCATCGAACCGGTCAGGTTTTAAAACTCAGACCGGTTCAAATTGAAAAAAATTGAAAAAAAGACCCTACCCCTAACCGAAAACCCTAGCACTACTCCACGTCTCCCCCATTTTCCTTCCCTTTAGAGTTCAGAGAGACTAAGATACTCCCCTATTCTTGTCTCCTTCAAGCTTCCACATCACCTTGCTACTTTCACTCATTCTCCTTCATGACTTCATCCTTCCTGGCCTCTTGAAAAACCGAACGGCTGAACCCACCTTCCAAAATGGCAGCCACCCCAGCTCTATATTTGTCACCTCGATTCACCGCCATGGCGCCACTGCACACTCACCTTGCTCGCATCTCATATCTCCTCTTTCGGCCGCCTACATCTCGCTCACATCTCTGTCTCTGTCTCGAGCTGTGCTTCCTGCAGTGCTAAGCTGTGCTTCCTTGGTGTGCTCCACTACTTCCCCAACGTGAGCTCTCTTCATGGTGTAACACCCTGTTACCCTAAGCCTTACCTCTAGCCATAAAGCGAAGGATAATAAACCGTCATGACAATTTTGAAGCCCATACTGAAATAAATATAGAAGGAAATAGTAATACTAGAATCCTGATGAAGGGATAAAGTTCAAAATCGCATAAAGCGGATTTACAATGCACGAAGCGTTCACACCCGATAACTAAAAGCATAAAGGCACAAGATACAACATGAGATGTAACATAATAATAATCAATATATATATATAAGTTTGAAAGTCATAGAGTACTAGCCGCAGCCTGTGGAGTTTAGGCCGACTAGTTATATACATACATAACAGATTTTTTGAGCTAAAACAGCATATACAACTTATCTCTCAAAGTAGGCCTCTAAGGCAACAAAGTAGGATAACAAAAGTGAGAGAAATACAACATAAAAACCAAAATACAAAGATAACAAAACATCCTCCGCTCTGTCACCATCCGTAAACTCAACGAGGTGGGTTGCGATCGGCATCTGAAAATAACAACAACATATGGTATGAGAAGCAGAGGTTCTCAGTATGGTAACAGTGCCCAATATATAAGATATAAGGTCTTGGGATGCCAAAGGCAATCCTAGAGCTTTACATCGATACACTTGTTCAAGCTTAAAAAAATAAATAACTTAAACATAAACTATAAATAGGGTTATCTAAAACTTAAGGAATTTCTAACTAATACCAATCACACCGTTGTATCCCACAGCCTTTGCCAACCTAACCTCCGTGCGATTCCATTGCCACCGCCTTTCGATCCTCCTCAATGCCAGTAAAACACATTTAATGCAAACAAGTAAAGCATAAATTGTATTCATGTATAACAAGTAAATCAACTAGCATTTAGACATATTATTTGTCACACTGATGACATGTCATCATGTCATGTTTTTCTATGCTTTTTCATACAAGAAATTGATGATTAGTGCTTAAATATTGCATGCTTTTGTGCTTAAATGGTATATTTCCTTGATCTTTTGATTTTATAAAATTTGTAGGAAATAAGAAGGAAAAGAAGCAAAAAAAGGCACAAAATAAGCTAAAAAGGAGAAAAGAGGAATTTTGGGGCACACTTTGAAGCTGGAGCAAACTTTGATGCCTTAGGCCACACTTTTGAAAGCGTGGCCCATGAAATAAGTAAAGAGAGCGCTCATTTGCAAAGAAAGCGCTATGCTTACTTACCGAGCGTTTTCGGGCAAGTTAAAATTTGGAGGCAAAGTTTTGCAAACGACGCGCACGTGAGCTTGACGCGCAAGCGTCGATTGTGCATCTGGGACAAGGCACGCGCATGCATGGTTGGTGCTGAAGCATGGAATTGAGATTTCGCTACCCACGCGCACGCGTGGGGCAGCGCTCACTAAGCCAACATAGCGCTCGTTAAGAGAACGCTGCAAAGGATGCGTATGCATAGGTTACTGACGTTGGGATTTTTGCCAGTAAAGAATTTCATAAAAACAGTCGCGTTGTAGATATAGTCTCTAAACCGACAGAAATCCCTTCGTACAAACGTTTTGGTTGTCACAAGTAACAAACCCCTTTGAAATTGATAACCGAGTATTTAAACCTCGGGTCGTCTTCTCAAGGAAACTGCAAGGAGGTATGTTCTTATTATTGGCTATAAAGGTTGTAATCGGGGTTTAGGAGGTGAGAAGCAAGTGATTTAAATGACAAGTAAAGTAAATGGCAGTTAAAATAAATAATTACTGTAAAGCAACTTTTGGCAAGATAAGAGAAATTAGAAATCCACTTTGTTATCTCTCTCAACAATAATGAAAGTTGAATCTAAATTCCACTGGTCAACCTTCGCTAAAGCAAAGGAAAGTCAAGGGACTAATTAATTTGACTTTTGAATCCTATTTATTTCCTAAGAAAAGGTGGGGATTACTGAAGTTCGGTTCAATTAGCAAGATAACGATTATCAATTATGTTGAGTTTGATAACTGTTGGGTTACTGATTTCTTAACCAGGACCAAGAAAGGGGAAAAGTAAATTGCTGGAATAAAATATCTTCAATTTGGAAACAATGATAACTTAAATCAAAGAGAACAATCATAAACTGAAAATACCTCAAATATTATTATTAATTCAAATAACAATCTGTAACATGGAAGAATTCATAGATTCAATTATAAAAGTAAATATTCAACTCAAGTGCTGAAATAAATAAATAAAGTGAAAGGGAAGCTTAAAACAAAGAAACATAAAACCTGGATTGAGAGTTACTCTTAAAAATAAGAAGAAGTCCTAAATCCCAAGAAAGAGAGAGGAGAGAACCTCTCTCAAAACTAAATATAAATCATTGAAAAAATAAAATATGCCAACTCCTTCTGAATGGATGCATTTCCACACTTTATAACCTCTGGTCTATGCCTTCTGGACTTGGATTTGGGCCAAAAAGGGCTTCAGAATTTGCTGGGGGCGTGTTCTGTAATTTCTGGTACGTAGCCTCTGTCACGCGTCCGCGTGGGTCACGCGGTCGCGTCATCCGGAGCTTTTCCTTGCCACGCGGTCGCGTCAATCACGCGTCTGCGTCGTATGTGTTCTACTTAAGGCACGCGATCGCGTCGGTCATGCGGCCGCGTCGCTGCTTCTTCGCTTCTGGCACGCGATCGCGTCGTCCATGCGATCGCGTGAACACTAGTTTCTTCAAAACTCCGTTCTGTGCTTTCCTTCCATTTTTGTATGTTTCCTTTTCCATCCTT
Source organism: Arachis ipaensis (assembly GCF_000816755.2). Lineage (NCBI taxonomy): Eukaryota > Viridiplantae > Streptophyta > Magnoliopsida > Fabales > Fabaceae > Arachis > Arachis ipaensis. Next base: position 61,897,652 of record NC_029789.2, on the reverse strand, counting down.
TAAGTCATTCGCCTTAAAAATTCTGAAACTACTCAACACACTAATCATGGCATCGAATGGAAATAAAGGTAATTAAAATGATTACTATTAAAGCATAGGAAACATGTTTTTCACATACATCACATAATAGGGAAGGGAAAGTAAAACCATACAATTAATATGAATAAGTGGGTGAAATGATTGAATAAATCACTCAAATCAAGCACAAAATCACTCATGAAATATGGGTTTATCAACCTCCCCACACTTAAACAATAGCATGTCCTCATGTTAAATCCAAGGTAAAAAATAAGGTTAAAGTGGTGGAATGTTATGCAATGCAACCTATTCTAAATGCATCTACCTAATTGAGTCATGCAATTCCAATTTATCCACTCATATATAAAGCTTACATGTAGTCAAGTTAGTTCACATTCTCAAGGAGTCATGTATATATATATAGCCAACCCTTAAATAATAAAGCATTTTAGCAAATGAGATGGGAAAGAAAACATTGTACAAACTTGCAAAACAATTAGTAATTTAAGTACAGATATATGTTGATAAGTTATTGAACCCTCACTGGATTTTGTGGTTACCCTCTAGTCACTCAGTGTTTATTGGGTTTATTCACTCTACTTTTCTTTTTATTCTTACTTTCTATAACTTTGTTCTTCATCTAACCAATCAACAATTATTGAATACAGTCATACCAAAAGTCATGAGGTCTTTAATTTAGGTTGTAATGGGGCCAAGGTAAAGGTAAGGATATATGTATAAGGCTAAATGAGCTAATAAGTGAATCCTTAATTAGACTAAGATCTCATCTAACATACATATTTAGTAGAACAAAACTTCTTTAGCAATGTTCCCATATTATCCCACTTGTTGTTACATGCTCATGTTTCAATTTTATTTTTATCCCATGTGCATTGCTTTTATTTTGCATTGGAAGATTCTTTTGTATCCCCTTTTATTAAATGCTGAAAAATAACTTTTTCTCTCTCTTCTTTTTTTTAATGCACATGGTAATTGAATCACTTTGATTTTCTCATGAGCATGCTTCCCAAATTTTATTTTATTTCTTTTAACTTTTCTACCCTGTTGTTTCTATCATCCATGTTCCCAATAAGTTTCCCACATTTTAATCTATTCATAATTTTTCTATCTTAAGCTAACCAAGGATTCACTTGGGATTTTATTTTGTTTTTCTGCTTAAGGCTAGTAGTGTGGCTAAATAGAATAAAAGAGGTTTTAAAAGCTCAAGGGGGCTAACAAGGGTGATGAGAAAGGTAGGTTATTTTGGGGTGAGTGAGCTGAAATCAAATGATGGCCTCAATAATTCTTTTGGCATGTATCTATATTCTATAATTGGACATATAGATTAAAGCAAAGTAAGGAATATCAGAATAAAAAGAAGCGAAACACACAGGAATGAAATTATGGTTTGAATGCAACCATACAATTAAGCTCAAGACTCACAGGCTGTGTGTTCTCTAACTCAAACATCATATATCATTCATATATGTTATGCAGGTTTAGTTAAAAATTCCCATTATTCTCATAAAAAAAATTATTTAGGGTAGCCTTTAGAGTTTTAATGTTCTTCCTTGATGAAATATTGTCAGCTTAACTACATCATGTAATGCTATATACAAGGTTTATGGATTTAAATCTGTTATGTTCAATTTCCTAGCTTACTTCCTTTTTATATTTTTCAATTTAAACTATACTATCGTATGCTAAAAAGGGTAAACTATACTAATTAATCCACTAATAAGTCAAAATTACAAACTAAACTAAATAACTAAAAATATGAACTAAAGATGCAAAATGCAAAAATAGAGTAAAAATACATAAAAGTAGCAATGTATAAGTACTCAGAAAATAACAGTAAAAAGAAAAATACAAAAAAATATCCAAAATAAAAGGAAAGAAGAGATGTAGTGGTTCACCAAAATAAAAACGCCAGAGATGGCGACCTCCCCACACTTAAATGAAGCATCGTCCCTGATGCTCAGTCAAGCCGGGTGTGAAGGGGTGTCATCACTGGTAGGGATGGTAGCTGGAGACTCTGTGATGGTGGTGGGTTGAGGGTCTGGCTGCTGTAGAGGCAGGGCTGACTGGATCCGGATCTCCGGGTCTGCAGCCTCTATCTGGTGCGTAACCTCCTGATGTGGTGCAGCCTGTTCGGTGGCTGCCTGCTGATGGGTCTCCTCCTGGAAATGAGTCTCCTCCTCGTGCTCATCCTCCTCCTCCTCTGATGGCTCAGATGGTGTGTCGGGCTCAGAGGGGATGTCACCACCCTATCGGATCATCAGCTTCAGATGCGAATAGCGTCGCTGGCTGCGACGCTCCAATCTCTCATACCGGCGCCGGTTACGGCGCTCCATCTGATCAAACTGTCGGAATAGGCGGTGCACGAGGCGGTATACGGGCTCAGAGGCAGGTGAAGATGTAGTGGTAGTAGCAGGGGCAGCAGTGGCAGCTGTGGATGAAGAGGGTCCAGCAGACGGTGGGGCTGTCTCATCAGTAGTAGTGAAGGGTGGTGGTCTGTAGCCCAAAGCTAAGAAGTTTCTACTGTGAGGAATGATCTTCCTGCAATCCGCCGCTGGTGGTCTCTCATCGGCATCCTCCCATGGCATGTCAGCTCGACGGCCTAGCTGTGTAACCAGATACGGAAAAGGGAGGGTGCCTCGGACGTGGACCCTGGCCATAAAATACCAGATAAAACGTGGCAGATAAAGGTCCTTTCCCTCCATCACACACCATAGGAGGGTGATCATAGTAGCCGGGATCTCCGTCTCATGAGTACTTGGCATCACATAATTACTCAAGATCTGGTGCCATAACCGAGCCTCATCATTTAAGTACGCCCTCTTGATCCCTCTAGGCATGGTGGTGTCCTGACCCATCTCCCAAGGAAAAGTCGGGTCGAGAGCTATCCGTGCCTTCACAACATCCCAATCAAACTGCATCTGGCGCATGTCCTCCTCAGCCTTTGAATAACCATCAGGCTGATCGGACTTGGCTGGGAGCTGAAAAATGTCCTCTAAGGCCTCTTCAGTGACCAGAATTTGTTTTCCTCTCAGGTTTACGGCATCTAGGGTGGTGAGGTAGTAGTTGCAGTAGAATTCCTGGACCCAAGATGCGTTGACCTCTGTCATTGTTCTCTTCAGAAAGAAACAGCCCCTTTGCTTGATTTGCTCAGTGGTGTACTGCTGGAGTGCTTCCGAAATCTTCAGAGTTCGCTCCAGGTATAGATTCCTGGAGTTTGCAAAAGCCGGGTACTTCATCTCACAGTACTGGTTTACAAATTTAATTGGATCAGTTGCAGGGAGCAGCTGGTTAGCTTTTTCCTGCTGTGTAAAGTTCTTCTCCCGCCATGAGGAATTATGCATGAGGGCAATGATGGACTGGGAGGAATCTCCTCTCTTGCGCTTACCAGTAGCCTTGCTTTTTCCTTTCCTCTGTGAGGTAGACATCCTGGTAGGCGGGAGGAGTAGAACGGGGAAGAAAGTGGCTGCGGCGGCGTCCGGCGCGGTGGAAGGGCATGGCGGGGCGGTGGCAGCTGAGGAGGTAGTGGAGAAGGGGGTAATGGGGCTAGGGTTTAGGGGAATTGATAGAGGAAGGGAGGGGGGTTGCGTGTGGGTGGCGGAGGGGGCGCGGCTGGATGGCCGGCGGTGGTGGGTGGTGGTTCGCAGAGGGCAGTGGCGGAGAGGGGAGAAGAGAGGAAGAAAGAAGAAGAAAAA
>NC_029789.2:61874458-61893763 GCF_000816755.2 Arachis ipaensis | reverse complement strand
GGTGCTGGGTGGTGGCTGGGAGGAGAAGAAGAAGAAGAGAGGGAGAAGAGGGTTGGGGGGGCTGCGCGACTGATAGGGTTCGCGTGGCTGGGGGGTTATATTTTCGAATCCACGCGGCCGCGTGGGGCACGCGGTCGTGTGGTTGGGATGAAAATGGGAGTGACGTGATCGCGTAGGGTGCGCGATTGCATGAAAGGAGTAAAAGAGGGGATGACGCGATCGCGTGGAGCGCGCGATCGCGTCGCTGGAAATTGTGCTAAACGCACGACTCCAGCACCGTTTCAGCACAACTCTCTATCTCCTTCTGGGGTGGTGTGCAATCCATGCGACGCAATCGCGTCGCTCACGCGGTCGCATGGGATTGGTTTTGTGCAAGGGACGCGATCGCATGGGGCATGCGATCGCGTGGGCCAAATTGTGCAAAACGCACAAGGGCCGCACGATTCCAGCCTAACTTTCTGGACGTTGGATACTGACGCCGATCTCCAGGTCATGCGGCCGTGTGGATGACGCGGTCGCGTGGATAGTGTGTTCGCAGTGTGACGCGATCGCATGGAGCATGCGGTCGCGTCGTGCATCTTTTTTTTTTATATATATGCATGAAAAATGCAGAATGCAATGATTAATATGAGTGCTATGCATGAGTCCAGGTTTAATAATAAAGAGTGAAAAATAAAAAGGAAGAACATGAATTAAACTGAAAAAGAAGTGACCATACCATGGTGGGTTGTCTCCCACCTAGCACTTTTAGTTAAAGTCCTTAAGTTGGACATTGGAGGAGTTTCCTGTTATGGCGGCTTATGTTTAAATTCGTCCAAGAATCTCCACCAGTGCTTGGAATGCCAATAGCTTCTGGGGTCCCAAACTAGGCATACAAAGCTTCTGAACAGCTTCAAACATATTGTTAGGCTCCTGGGGTGACGGATGTCAGAATAGATTCCAGGACCCTAAGCTTTGCTATTAAACCCGCCTCCGTCTTAATCTATATGCTTCGAGGTGAAGCGTGGAACATTATTGAACCTTGTGCACCAGCTCTGAGCGCGAGCCATTTCCCTCTTACTCTTAAAGCCGCAAAGAGCTCTAAGCTGGCCATCTGTTTCAAGTAAACCATATTCAAGTGAATAAGTGAAGTTAAAGGTTAAGGATTGTACCCACTTGAAGCTTGTATTAGGTGGTAATGGCCTTGGGATAGGTGTTTCCGGTGGTTCTGTAAGTTCTACTCCCTTGTGCTCTTCTGTGAATTCCGCCACTTCCTTGCAAAGTTCTACAATTGTATTTGTGTCCTGGTCAAAGTCTTCTATGTCTTCCTCATCACTTGAGTCATAGATTGGAGGTTGAGAGAAATCTACCTCCGCATCGTCTTCATATTCACTTGGGGAAGATTCTTCGAACTCAGAGAATTTACTTGTGGATGCAAGTTCATCACTAAGAGAGCTAGACTTATGACTATCACTATCAAGGGAATTTGCTTCTTAGATTATTCCGTCTGATTCTTCATAAACAACTTGCCTTGGGGATTGTACAATATCCTCCTTAACATCAACTGTAGCATCCTTGATGGAGTTTTCCTCAATTCTGGATTCCCATGGAGGTTCAGCATCTCCTAGATCTTCAACTAACTCTTCTTCTTGAACAATGACAGCTTCTTCTAATTGTTCTAGTATAAATTCATGCTCTGTCTTGTCTACTGGAGTTTCTGGCATTTCCTTCATGCTCTGCTCTTCTCTAGACTGTCCACATGGGATTGTAGATGATCCTTGTGTAGTCGAGCGCCTAGAAAACCATTGAATTGCTACTTGCTCCAGTTGTCGAATGGTTGTTTGAAGTTTATTTACTGTTTCCTTTAGGCGAGCCTCTGCTTCTTGGGTTGCTGGACTTGGACATGATACAAAGGAGAGTGGTGGTGATTGGGAGCGATTGGATTGGTACTGGGGTAAGGAAGGATCATATGGTGGCGAATGGTGAAGAGAAGCTTTTGAGTGTGGTGGTTCGAGGTTATATTAAAAGGATGGTTTATATGCATGGGGTGGGGCTTGTTGGTAGTTACAAGGTTGTCCACCATATCTTTTAGCTGGGTATGCATTGTAGAATGGTCTTTGTCCAGGATATCTCGAAGGGTGTTGCTGCCAAAAGGGTTGATTAGATCCTCTTGGTTCCATCCATCCTTGATTGGTCTGACCTTGATGCATATTCCTAAGTGAAAGGGAAGCTTAAAACAAAGAAACATAAAACCTGGATTGAGAGTTACTCTTAAAAATAAGAAGTCCTAAATCCAAAGAAAGAGAGAAGAGAGAACCTCTCTCAAAACTAAATCTAAATCATTGAAAAAATAAAATATGCCAACTCCTTCTGAATGGATGCATTCCCACACTTTATAACCTCTGGTCTATGCCTTCTGGACTTGGATTTGGGCCAAAAAGGGCTTCAGAATTTGCTGGGGGCGTGTTCTGTAATTTCTGGTACGTGGCCTCTGTCACGCATCCGCGTGGGTCACGCGGTCGCGTCATCCGAAGCTTTTCCTTGCCACGCGGTCGCGTCAATCACGCGTTCGCGTCGTATGTGTTCTACTTAAGGCGCGCGGTCGCGTCGGTCATGCGGCCGCGTCGCTGCTTCTTCGCTTCTGGCACGCGATCGCGTCGTCCATGCGATCGCGTGAACACCAGTTTCTTCAAAACTCCGTTCTGTGCTTTCCTTCCATTTTTGTATGTTTCCTTTTCCATCCTTTAAGTCATTCTACCTTAAAAATTCTGAAACTACTCAACACACTAATCACGGCATCGAATGGAAATAAAGGTAATTAAAATGATTACTATTAAAGCATAGGAAACATGTTTTTCACATACATCACATAATAGGGAAGGGAAAGTAAAACCATGCAATTAATATGAATAAGTGGGTGAAGGATTGAATAAATCACTCAAATCAAGCATAAAATAACTCATGAAATATGGGTTTATCAGTGACGCGTACCCATCGATGGGCAAAAATGCAAAAAGTATGTGCACGCACAGAGGACGCGTACGCGTGGGTGAATGAACGCTGCGCTCAATTTTAAAATGCTACGTTCTCCTGGGAGTTGAATTTTGGTTCAATTAATTCCAATTCAAGCTCATTGAAGCCCCAAAGCAAGCAGAGTCCAATTGACATCACTCAAAGGCACAAGGATCATCTAGAATAGGAATTTTACATTTAATTGTAATTTGTTTTTAATTTGAATTTCATTTGTAATTTAGGAATGCCTATAAAAAGGCTTTAATTCTGTTAGAAAAAGGGAAGGCTGGCTCTAATAGAGAGCAGTAAGAGTAGGAGTAAGAGTAGAGTAGACGGCTCTTTAATATACTTTTATTTTCTGCACTCTCTACATTTCAGAATTCAATTCAGCTTTATGAAATTTCCATTGCTTACACTTCTCTACTACAATTTACTTTTCTGCTACAATTTCCTTTTCTACTACAATTTTACTTTTCTGTTTATATTGCTCCCAATTTACTTTCCTGCAATTTCCATCTTCTGTACTTTTATTTCTCTGCAACTTTACAATTCTGCTCATGATTCGATCTGATTTAATCTTCATGCAATTTAAATTTCATGTTACTTGTTCTTGAGTTCTCTTCGATTGCTTGATCTACTGCTTTCTTTAATTTTCCTGCACCCAATTCCCTTTACATTTGATGCAATGTATGTTTCTTGCTCTTTAAGATTCTGTCAATTTATTTTCTACACTTTAAATTCCTTGCAATTTCCTTTCTGTTAGTTAAATTTCATTTAATCCATCACTGTCTGCTTGACTAGACTGATCACTCACTAAAGTTGCTTGATCCATCAATCCCTATGGGATCGACCTCACTCTTGTGAGTTATTACTACTTGATGCGACCCGGTACATTTGCCAGTGAGTTTGTGTGGAAATCTAATTTTCACCCATCAAATTTTTGGCGCCGTTGCCGGGGATTGATATAGATCGACAATGATAAGTGGGTGAGAAGTCTAGATTAAGCATTTTCTTTGTTTTTGTTTTCTGTTTTAAGCTGATAGCAAGGTGTTTGTGTTTTTGCCTCATTAAGCAAATCTCATCTGAGACATGAATTTCGATTTTAATTGGTGATGTGTTTCGCAAAATTCAAATGGAGTTCAACTCATCTTATACTCAAACAGATTTTATGGGATAGTACCCACCATCACCAATCTCTAATGGTGGCTGAAAATATCACCAAGAAATCACAGATTCTGAGCACTCCAATCAATGGAGATATGCTTCAGAGCCACAAATTGATCAAGAAAATTACATGAGATACTGTCCAGAACTACAAAATAATTTATGTCATTATCCTCATGGTGTCTGTGCATATCAACAAGAGTGTGAACAATCAAGTGAAAAGAATTTTCTCCCAGAGCCACAAAGTGAATCATACTGTTATGACACTAACACAAACTATGGCTGGGAAGGAAATTTTAATGCTCCATATGATATTCAGCAAGAGACATCATCTCTTGATTTTTCTTTCAATAAATTCATGGAAGATTGTCCCCCAATGCCACAAAGTGATCCACACCCTGATGAATTCTACAATGATTCACATTGTGGATAGGAGGATCAAAACCAGAAAGCAATTGACAGTTCATACTCCATTTATCAAGAGCCATCATCACTTGAGCAAACCTTCAATTCATTCATGCAAAATTATCCACCCTCACCTCCTAGTTTCTCATTTGAAAATTCTTCATCACTTGATTTTTCCTCAACACAAAGTTTCCTCCAAGATCCATACAACTCAGCCCACAAATCACAAAATTCATTCCACAACTCACAAAACGCATGCCACACCCCTCAACACAACTTCACCACAACACATCCATGTCACCAAAATTACTCTTAACCCTCATCTCTTGAGCTAGCAGTTGAGGATTACCTTCAATGGTCCAAAGAATCCTTAGAAAGCCGATGCCAAGTCTTTGAAAGACAAGGAAAACTCTTGGAAAAACACAAACAATCATGGAAAGAAATCCTCTTCAAGAAGATGGATGGGCATTTGGAGCAAAGAAGGAGAAACTTAGGATTGCCAAATGGTAAGGGTGAAGAACAAACTGTGAGTGAAGAAGAGGAAGAAGAGGTCCATGTATCAAATGAAACTTCAAGGGAGAATGAGGTGGTGGAGGTATATGAGCCAAGGATTCCATATCCACATAGGCTAATTGAAGTAACAATGGAACATGAAGATTCCATCCCAAAGGACTCAATGGAAAATTATGAAGAGGAAATGGAGGAAGACAATCAAGGAAGTTCACACTTAATTGAAGCAGAAAGCTGCATAGAAGAAGGGTTCATTGAACCATCAATTCAACAGGCTTTGGATGAAGTTAATGCTCCAACCATCACACAACCACCAAGTATTAATATCCAAGAAGTGAAGGTAACTAACAAGAGCACCGATCCTACCCCTGATCCAACAAGCAAGATCAATCAAGCCATTAACAAAAGGAAGCTTGTTGAGGAGAGACCAAGACAGGGGACAATAGCTGAATCTTCTCCCCCCTTGAGGTCATTCCTCTTAACAAACTGGAAGAAGAGGAAGAAAGTGAAGAACATGTCAAGCTAATGACACTAAAAGAGCGCTTGTTGGGAGGCAACCCAACCTTAGGTAACATTTCATTCCTTTGCTTTGTTTATTTTCTCTGTCTGTTTTGTTTTAAATTCCAATAAATTGGCATATGATTACATTCTAAGTTTGGTGTTGCCATGCAACAATTTGTTTTCAATCTTTCTGGATGATTGTATCAAATCAAAAATGAAAGTGTCACACTAAGATTCTAAGTTTGGTGTGCCTCTTATTTTCTATACAATTTATTCAGCAACACCACTTGTCTGCATAATCATAATGCCTCTGCAGTTTTATCTTTCTTTTGGTTTGACTTTTTTTTACTTTCTTCGTTGCTTTAGTCATTTCTTTGTTTTTAATGCTTTCTTTTATTTTGCTCCCTAACTATTTTTGTTAAATAGCTTACTGATAAACCCCGTTTTTAGGGTTGTCAAGTATAGATTCTGAGGGTTTTATCAATGATCTTCCACACTTATTCATATAAAAATGCATAATTTTGTGTTTCCTTCCTAATTTTGCCTCATAGATGAAAACATGCTTCTTTTGCATTAAAAATTGATATATCGTAATCCTTCTCTATTACCATTCGATGCCGTGACCCATTTGTTAAGTGGTTTCAGAAGTTATAGGGCAAAAATGGCTAAGAGGGATGAAGGAAGCATGCATTAAAGGAAGGCGCATGGAAAAATTAGAGTTTTGGAATTTGTGCATGGGCGCGTATGCGCACCGTACGCATACGCGCGGATGTGCACCCTCAGAGCCGGCGCAGTGGAGCCGAAACGAGAAGCTGGCACGCTTATATGTCTGGTCCAGAAATCCTTGGACGCGCGCGCACTGCCCGCCTGCGCGTGGATCGCAAAACGCCCTAGGGGCGCGTACGCGTACTGTGGCCGTACGCGCCGATAGCCGCACGTGACTTTTAAGAAGAAAACGTGACCAGCGATTTCAGGCATGGGCAAGCCCTGTTTTGGGGTAGGATTCTTAGATATTAGAGATTCTTAGAGATATTTTGGGGAGTTAGTTACATTTTATTTTTAGAGAGAGAAACTCAACCTTCTCTCTAGGATTTTACTTTCTCCATTGCAATTCTCCTTTGATTTCTTGGTGAGATCCATTGCTAATTCACTTTTACTTTGATACAAGTTGTAGATCTACTCTTCTTCTACTCTCAATTAGTGTTCTTTTGATTCATGCACTTGGATCTAGATTTGTGATCTTGTTACTTTGACTTTTGATTAATGAATTGAGGAATTTCATTCAATTGCTTGATTGTTGATAATTACTTGAATTAGATAGCTTTAATTCAATTCTTTTCTCTCAATTTCACCATGTCTTCTATGATTGCCTACCAATTGTTTGTGAAAATGACAACCCTAGCTATGGAGTAGATTTCTCTTAATTGGCTTAGGGGTTGAGTTATTGGAGACACTTGTGAAGTGGATATTAATTGTTGATTAGGAATTGAGAATTACTAATTGACTTGGAGTGCACTGAAGCTAGACTTCCCTAGGGTTAGGCTTGGACTTGTGAATCAAGTTAGTTACTTTCACTTGACTTTCCTCTATTATTAGGGGGTTAACTAAGTGAAGCAATAATCAATTCTTATTACAAGTGAAGGAAACTACAATGATGAAACTTCCAATACTCACCCTTGGCAAAGGCTTTTATCTCAATTAATTGTTGTTTATTTTTTCTAGTTTAAATTCTCGCACCAACTCTCAAAACCACAAAATACTTTCTAATCAATAATGTGCATTCTAAGGTAATTCCTAGGGAGGACGACCCGGGACTAATTCTCTCGGTCATAGATTTTAGAATTTTTTGATGCGATATTTGCATGTCGGTTAGACTATACTCACGATTGGATTCATTGCTAATTTCTATACCGGCATAAGAATATTTCGTAATTTCCTACATTTGCAAGAAAGACTAAGAAGCGCGTAGAAGTTGACCCAAGAATGGTAGATATGTTCAAGAAAGTGGAGATAACTATCCCTCTCTTTGATGCTATACGTCAGGTGCCTAAATATGCGAAGTTTCTTAAGGATTTCTATATGAACAAAGATAGAATCCATGAACTTGAAACTATTTCGTTGGGGAGCTCTATTTCGGCTTTGGTAGGAGCCATCCCGGAAAAGTGCGTCGATCCGGGCCCGTGCTTAGTCTCTTGTATCATTGATGGAGTTCAGTTCATCGATTGTATGTGCGACCTTGGCGCATACGTCAGTATCATGTCTCTTTTCGTTTATCATATATTGAAGTTCCCACCGTTGAAGCGGTCGGTGGCTAGGTTTGTCTTGGCAGACAAGAGCATAATAACGGTGACGGGTATCGCGGAAGATGTGTTGGTGAACATAAAAGGTTTGGTATTTCCAATTGATTTTCATATCCTTGAGATGCCACCAAGTGAATCCGAAAGGACATCATCTATCCTACTTGGGAGGCCCTTTATGAGGACCTCTAGATTCAAGTTGGATGTCTATTCGGGAACCTACTCATTCGAGATAGATGGGAGAGTCGTGAGTTTTAACTTAGAAGAAGTAATGAAGCACCCACCGGAGAACCATTCCATATTCCGGTGTGACTTAATTGACAACATTGTGGCCGAAGTGCATTATGCAAAGCTAGATGAGAAACATGTGATTGAAGAAAATGGTGAAGACCCAAGTGAAGAAGTTCAAGCGTCGAGTCAATAGCAAAGCTTGAGTTGAAACCACTATCGCCCCACCTAAAGTACTCATACATTGATGAAGCCCACAAGTTCCTGGTGATTGTAGCAAGGGAACTAAGTCCTCAACAAGAAGAGAAGTTGCTATGTGTTTTGAGGAAGAATAAAAGGGCAATAGGGTGGAGCTTGGCGGATCTAGTGGGGATAAGTCCCCAAGTGTGTGAGCACCGAATCTTTTTAGAAGAAGGAGCTAGACCCGTTCGACAACCTCAAAGACGATTGAATCCTACCATTTTAGAGGTTGTCAAGAAGGAGGTAACCCGGTTACTAGAGGCGGACATCATCTACCCCATTTCGTATAGTGAATGGGTGAGTCCCGTTCAAGTTGTGACAAAGAAATCCGGGATAACCACAATCGAGAATGAAAGCGGGGAGCTTATAGCAACAAGGGTGCAAAACTCTTGGCGGGTGTGCATAGACTACCGAAGGTTGAACTCGGCCACTAGAAATGATCATTTTCCACTTCCGTTTATCGATCAAATGCTCGATCGATTATCCGGTAAACCTTATTATTGCTTTCTAGATGGCTATTCAGGGTACTTCCAAATACATATTGCTCTAGAAGACCAAGAAAAAACAACATTTACTTGCCCCTTTGGAACTTATGCCTACAAGCGTATGCCATTTGGCCTATGCAATACACCGGCAACTTTCCAAATGTGCATGATGAGCATATTTACGGATTTTCTAGAGCAATGCATGGAGGTATTCATGGATGACTTCACGATATATGGTGATTCTTTTGATCATTTCTTGGATAACCTTGAAAAAGTTTTGGAAAGATGTACTAAATCCAACCTTGTCTTGAATTTTGAGAAATGCCATTTTATGGTTAGGCAATGCATTGTTTTAGGACATATTGTTTCCAAAAATGGTATTTCTGTGGATCCGGCAAAGATCAATGTTATATCTAGCTTGCCCTACCCCTCTTCCGAGAGGGAAGTCCGTTCATTCCTTGTACATGTAGGATTTTATCGGAGATTCATAAAGGACTTTAGTAAGGTAGCATTGCCTCTCTCAAGATTGTTGCAAAAGGACATTGAGTTTGACCTAAGCAAGGAGTGCATGGAGGATTTTGACAAGCTCAAGGTAGTATTGACCAAAGCTCCCATCGTGCGAGGGCCAGATTGGAGTCGGCCATTCAAAATAATGTGTGATGCTTCAAATTTTGCCGTGGGAGCCGCGCTAGCACAACGCGAGGTTAAGAATCCATATGTCATAACCTATGCATCAAAAATACTACATGGAGCCCACTCCTACTACACTACCACCGAAAAAAAACTATTGGCAATAGTTTTTGCCTTGGACAAGTTCCGAGCATATCTACTTGGTTCCAAGGTGGTAGTGTACTCGGATCATGCGGCGTTAAAGTATTTGTTGGCTAAGAAGGAATCCAAACCGAGATTAATTAGATGGGTTTTATTGTTGCAAGAATTAGACTTAGAAATTAAAGATAGGAGTGGTTCGCAAAACCTAGTGGCGGATCACTTAAGTCACCTTGAACACACCAAAGGCGATACCACTCCTATTAATGAATCTTTTCCCTTTGAGGGCTTGCAAGAAATCTCGAAAGTTATTCCTTGGTATGCACCAATTGCGAATTACTTGGTGTCTTGCACCTTTCCTCCTAATCTCTCCAAACATCAAAGGGATAAGCTAAAAAGCGAATCCAAATACTATGTGTGGGATGACCCATACCTTTGGAGATGTGGAGTGGATCAAGTAATTCGGAGGTGCATTCCACAAACCGAATTCCACTCAATCTTGGAAGCTTGCCACTCCTCCGAAGGAGGAGGCCATTATGGACCTCAAAGAACGGCAAGAAAAATCTTAGATTGTGGATTTTGGTGGCCAACTCTTTTCAAGGACTCTTCTCTTTTTTGTATATCTTCTTCTCAATGCCTTTGATTTGGTAATATCTCCAAGAAGGATGAAATCCCCCAACAAACCATGCTATTTTGTGATATTTTTGATGTGTGGGGTATCGACTTCATGGGGTCATTCTCAAATTCTAATGGTTTTCTCTACATTCTACTAGCCGTTGATTATGTGTCCAAATGGGTGGAAGCGATACGCACCCGGACGGACGATGCTAAAGTGGTCCTTTCCTTCGTGAGAAATAACATCATTTGTAGATTTGGGTCATCACGAGCAATCATAAGCGACCAAGGCTCACATTTTTGCAATAGGAGAATGGAAGGGCTAATGAAGAAATACGACATCATACATAAAGTGGCCACGACCTACTACCCACAGACAAACGACCAAGTCGAGGTTTCCAATCGGGAGATTAAATGCATATTGGAGAGGATTGTGAAGCCTAATAGAAAAGATTGGAGTGCCAAGCTCACCGATGCATTATGGGCCTACCAATCGGCATACAAGACACCAATTGGCATGAGCCCCTTTCGGTTGGTGTATGGCAAAGCTTGCCACTTACCGGTGGAGGTAGAGCATAGAGCATATTGGGCCGTCAAGGAGTGCAATCCAAGTTTGGGTGGGGCCGAAGTTGAGAGAAAGCTTCAACTAGTGGAATTAGAGTGTCTAAGATTGGAAGCCTATGGGAACTCGAGACTTTACAAGGAGAAAATAAAAGCCGTGCACGACAAGAACATAAGAAGAAGAGAATTTAGAGCCGGTGACCTAGTCCTCCTTTACAATTTAAGATTGAAATTGTTGCCCGAAAAACTAAGATCAAAATGGGAAGGCCCATATCAAGTAGAGAAAGAGGAACCCTATGGAGTCTACCATTTGTGCCATCCCTCAAGTCCCGATATCTTCAAGGTCAATGGGCACCGTCTCAAGTTGTATCATGGTGAGCAAATGAAAATCAACAAGGAGATTGAGGTATTCCTTTTGGAAGATGCACCTCTTGGCAAAGAACAATGAGCTAATGAAAGTCCAACTTAAGGACATTAAACAAAAATGCTAGGTGGGAGACACCCCACCATAGTGAGATCTATCTTTTTGCACCTTTTGTATATAGTTCTTGAATTCTTCATTAATTTGTGATTGCTTAGCTATATTTTTGTTTTCATTAGATTTGATTGTGACCACCTTAGATATATTGTTCATGAAGATTTGCATTGATTTTTCAATCGATGGATTGATTGTGTGGTAGAAAAACACCCCATCTTTAGGTATTGCATGGAGTTTTGGGTGTTTTTGACCCCTTTGGCTTGTTTGCCCACTAAATTCTTGATAATTATGCACTCTTCATGCCTTTGAAAAAAAAAAAAGGGGGGGGGCGCACTATGCGTGTACGCGCCCATAGGCCACTCACAGCTCCTGGCTCATTTTCCAGAGAGTTGCGCCAATTTTAGGCTAACGCTGAGCCCCAGGCACAACACAAGTCACGCGTGCATGACCTAATCGCGCAAAAAACGCGTATGTGCACTAGCCGCGCACGCGCCGATGGTGCCATCTGCACTTCTGGTCCATTTTAGAGAGAGTTGTGATAATTTTGGGCTAACACTGTGCCTCACGCCTGACTCAACTCACGCGTGCGCGCACCTGGCGCGCACGCATCCCTCGGACGATATGCACATCGACGCATAATCGCATCGTGCGCGTCCGCGCCGATTGTGTTACTTCAATTTCTAGTACTTCTTCCCGAGAGTTGAGCCAAAGTTGTGCCCACATTGTGCTGGGGGCACAACCGAGACACGCGTGTAAGTGCACCTAACGCTCGCGCGCACCCTTGCGTATCACCCCCTGTGCTCGCCCTCGTCCCTTTTATATTTTGCCCATGCACGCGCACGTGTGCATGGCGCGCGCGCCGGTCTCGCGGCCCAATTACATTGAAGTGCGCCTCTCTTTCTTTCAATTTTCTTCCCTCTTCTTACCTTCATCCTTCTTCTCCACTCCCACTCCCCCTCCTACCTCTTCTACCACCTCTCTTCCACCCTCCACCGGCGGCAACCACCACCTCCGGTGGTCCCACACCTCTCTTTCCCCTCTCCTCTCTCATACCTCCTCTCTCACTTACATACCCCAATTCTCTTCTTCTTCTCAAGGTATTCCTCACTTTTCCTTTTTCTTGTTTATCCCTCTCTTCTCTTTCTTCCTTTCATTAGTTGCATTCCCTTACTCTTCCTCTTAGTTAGCTTTCATTTATGTTTTGTTTGTTTGTTGGATTTTCTTTCTTTTCCATTTTCTTATGGGTGTTAAAAGTGGGGATTACTCTTGTACTGATGAGTTGGATTGTCTTAATTGCTTTTCTTTGGAATGTGTGGTATGTTATGATGATTGGTTATGCTTTATGGGATGTTATATTGTCACCTTTGCTCTAATCTTATCACAAAAAGGGATGCACACCAAGTGTTTGATGAAAGGCATACATGACTTTTTGAGTTAAATTTGACTTAGTGTTCTTTCTCATTCACATGCTTGTTCATATGTGCGTTGAGCTTACTACTTTTCTTGCTTTATTTTTACATGCCCATCCCTTAACTCTTATCTCTTGTTATTGATGTTGAGAGTGTGTGCTCCTCATGCTTCTTGCTTGCATTCCTATATCACTCCTACATCACATGCTAGTGTTTGGCCATGGTATTCATTATTGCCTTAGTTACATATTGCAGCTGTCATGTATCTAAGATGCCTATTCTCCTATGCTTTATCACTTGCGTGACTATTATTTCTCGGTGCCTCTTTGAGTTTAATTTCGCCACTTTCCCTTCTTTTCTAGGATGGTTTTCAAGAGAGACCAAGGAAAGGCATCCAAGAAGGTACCTCCCTGGTCTACTAACAAAGCACACCAAGCGCCTAGAGCCAAACCCCTCCTCAATAAGATAAGGAGCATTGCTAACATTAATGTTTTGGAAAACGACAACCCGGCAAGGGATCCAAACAAGTTCCCCAACCGATACTGGGAACTTTTCTACCCCTTGATCAAAGAAAGGAACTATCATGCAGAGCCTCTTCTAGCCCCTCCGACTCATGTCATTCCGCTTGTGATGCCCCGCATCGAGCAGCGGCAATGGGAGTTCCTATTAAGGAAGCCACACGAAGCCAACTTGTCCTGGGTGGTGGAATTTTACACCAATTACCACTCATCATCCCTTACATCGGTATTTGTACGTCGAAGACAAGTTTCCATCACAGAGGAGGCCATTCAAAGTGTGCTTAATACCAGACCGTTAGCGGAAGGGGTTGATGCATATCAAGATATTTTGTCGGCAGGATGCGAATATGGGTTTGACTGGGATGCCGTCCTCAGGGTCATTGCCATACCCGAATCATTCTGGATTCGAGGAAGGATGACACCGCAGCCCAAGGGCATCACCGCACATTTTTTCACCAGGGAGGCTCAGGCATGGGCCCAAATTCTAGCCCACTATGTGCTCCCAAGCACCCATGGCTAATCTATCACTGCCGAGTTAGCCTTGTTAGTTTGGTGTGTCCTCACAGAGAGGCCGGTGCATATTCCCTATCTCATTCGCCAGGCTATAGGCCGCATCCATGCTAAAGGGAACCTACCCTTCCCTGCTTTAGTGACCGACTTAGTTGCCGTAGTCGGTGTCCCCCGAGAGACTAAGGATCGGAGGACCATGATCCTGATGGACGGCAATGTTGTTCCAACCGGGAGATACCTCAACCCTCCGACAGTCACCGAGGATCCAAATTTAGCCATCCCTATGAGCACTCCTACCACTTCAACCGTATTACCAAAATCATCCTTGCAACACATAGAGGACCTCCATAAGAAGCTCGATCATTATGAGCGGCGAAACCAACGCCGATACACTTTTGTCAAGAAACTTCTAAGTTGCCTAGCACCATCTATGGAAGAACCAGAAATTTCCACTTCCACCGGCACCTACAATGAAGATAGCGATTGATGTGTATTTTCGGAAAACGAATTCCAAACACGCAAACTCACCGGCAAGTGCACCAGGTCGTATCAAGTAATAATAACTTACGGGAGTGAGGTCGATCCCACAGGGATTGAAGGATTGAGCAATTTCAGTTTAGTGGTTGATTTAGTCAAGCGAATCAAGATTTGGTTGAGTGATTTGTGATTAACAAAATTTAAATTGCATGGAAAGTAAAGGGAATGGGTAAATTGCATGAAATTAAAGAGAACAGAAAATAAAGTGCTGAATCTTAAAGAACAAGAAATTAAATGGCAGAAACTTAGAATGCAAGAAATGTAAATTGCAGAATCTTAAAGTGCAAGAAATGTAAATGGCTTGAATCGTAAAGGGAATTGGGGATTGGATTTGCAGAAATTAAACAAGGAAAAGAAAAATTCAACAGACAGGAATGTAAAAGATGGATTCAATTAAACTGGATCTTAAATGAAAATGAGAATAAGCTTGGTGTGACAACGAAACAAGGAAATTGAAATTAAAAGCTATAGATCTCAGGACTCAAGAGACTAGATAGCCAATTCTAGATCTCACTGCCTTCCTAGATCCAGCAAGAACAATTGCAAAGGAAATAAAGAAATGTAAATTTCAGAAGAGTAGAAGAAGAAGCAATTAACAGAGATGGAAACTCAATGCTGAAAATTAAACAAGATCCCAAGGTGAGATTGAAACAGAATTTCTTCAATTCTCCACCCAAGATCCGAAACAAGAAAAGTAAGAAGTGCTCAAACAAGAACAAGGAAGAAGAGAGATCAATTCTCCTCCCTAATTCTCTTGAATTCTAAAAACAACAATGCCAAAATGTCAAGGTGCTCTCCACTGTAAGTGTTCTCAAAAATGCCAAAGGAAAAACTCTCCGAAAACTTAAATCCTAAGCTATTTATACACTTTCCTCAAATGGTCTTCAAGCCTTGAATTAGGCCTTTGTTCTTGATGGAATTGGGTTGATAAAGGCCTTGGTTGATTGCTCTTGGAGTTGGAGAAAGATCCATTGTGAACCGGGTTGAAATCATAAAAGTTTGAGTAAAAGTTTGAGGCAAACTTTTACTCAAACTTTTTATACCAGATGGCTTAAGCTTGCTGCTACCAACGTCTGAGCCAAAGTTTGAGGTCAAACTTTTGCTCAAACGTTGGCCTCCTTGTAAATGTGTGTGGCGCCAACGTTTGCCAAAAAGCTTGAGGCAAACGTTGGCGCAAACTTTTCTCCTCCAGGGTGTTGGTTTTGTGATGCCAACGTTTGCCAAAAAGTTTGAGGCAAACGTTGGCTCTAGCTTTTCCCCCAAAAGTTTGAGCTAAAGTTTGAGGCAAACTTTTGCTCAAGCTTTTTTTCCTCTGGAGTGTTTTCAATTCTTCCAAAAGTTTGAGCTAAAGTTTGAGGCAAACTTTGGCTCAAGCTTTTTTCCTCTGGTATGTTTTCAACTCTTTTAAAAGTTTGAGCTAAAGTTTGAGGCAAACTTTGGCTCAAACTTTTTGTTCTCTCTTGCTCCTAGCCATTCCTTCTTTCTTCAACCTTCTTCAAAACTCTTTTCACCTATCATCAATCAACCAAACACATCAAAGCTTTGCTCAAAATCATGAGTTTGTTATTCTTTCATAATATATGACAATTATAGCATAAAATCTCATGAAATTGCATTAATTCATCCATGGTTGATTAAATCAAAGGAAACATGGAAATCTACCCAATTGGCTTGCTTATGGCTTAAGAAAGTGCATAAAATCAATTGAAAACAAAAGAAAAAGGCTAGTGAAACTAGGCTAAGATAACTTGTCATCACAACACCAAACTTAAAGCTTGCTTGTCCCCAAGCAAGAAAGGACTTATGCTCAAAGGTTCTTTTAATTAAGACGGATTGAAAAATAACTTGTAGGGTCCTGTGAGTGAAGTGATTAAGTGACAGTGGGGTGAACTCTGAATTACATGCTCATGCAAGGGCTTTAGTGCTTACTAGTCCCTACATCTTGGGAGTCTTAGGTCTTAGAACTTTCATCCAAATAATATCATGGAGATCTCTCTATAGGTAATCACCTTGAAGCAGCTTATGATTCTTGTGTTTTGGCCTTGACTCTAAGTGTCATGTCTCAAAGCGGCTCTTTAGATAAGCTTTCAATCAATACTCATAAACCAGTTGGTTTTAAGGTATTAGGTGTTAAAGCACCCCTAAGGATTTACTTACTCAAGCCTCTCTCTTTGACACAATTCGACCACAAGCATTTATTAGGATAACAACTCTTTGAGTTCTTGTTTCTTTCTTCTTTTCTGCCTAGTAATTGATGCTCAGAGCCTTGGGCCATGTTCTTTTTGTTTTTGTATTTTCTTTATTTTCTTTTGTTTTGTTTGCTGCTTCTTGGATCAATAAATGTTTGAGAATCTCCACAACACTTCTTTGAACTCTATGTCCCGCCTATGAGCTCCCATGCAAGTTTTCATAAGCATGCAACCTCAATACATAATCATACAACTAGAACCACCACTTCTCCTAATCTTTTGCTTGCCTCAAAATTGTTTAATTTCTCAACCCTTCTTTTCAAAGAAATTTCATGTGATGCATTTTTTTTTGAATTATTGAGTGCAAACAAGTTTTGGAGATAGTGTTGTAAATGATCAAGCATCTTGCTTATTGAATTGCAGAAAAACTATATTAGACAGAGGGACAGGTAGGGGTATAATATAACTTTCAATCACAGCAATATCTGATAATGAATAATACAACCTTTTGGAGTCTACTTGCTGTCCTCTTCCTCATCATCATTGCTGGTCTTCACATTCCTCTTTCACCTCTTTGATTGATGATGCTAAATCTTCCAAAAGTTCACCAAACTTAGAATCCTTGCAATGCATATCAATTATTCAACATTTTTATTGAAAAGGTTATGAAAAGAAAACTACCTCAGGTTGGGTTGCCTCCCAACAAGCGCTCTTTTATTATCACTAGCTTGACATTGGGGCTTTCTTTTATGGTGGTTGATGATTGTAGTGCCTCAACTTGTCTCCCCTGACTGTGATCCTCCTCTTTGTTCCTTGGTGTTCAATTTCAGCATGCTCTAATGAGAGTATATTGCTGACAGTGTAGTAGTCCTCAGTCTGTTTGGCTTGCTCCTAGTTGTTGATAAATCAATTGCACTTTATCACCTTTGGAAAGCCCTTCTGTTGGAATCTTTCTGTTCTTCCAACCTCTTTTTGTTTTGTTTCTGTGTTTCTTCCTTTCTTTTGTTGATCTTTCTTCTCTGGCCGTAGGCTTACTTTGGAGCTCTCTCTTCTTAGTGGCTAATATTCCAACATCCTCTTGAACTTCTTCATCCTTCTGCACAATCTTTTGCCTTGGGATGTTGCTGTGAATCACCTTGTTGCTTTCTTCCTTTAACTGTGATTCTTCCTTGTCGAGTTCCATATAGTCTTTCTTCTCATCACTGAACTGCGCTTCTGGTAATACTTTCAGAGTGACACTCTTATCATGCATTCTGAGAGTTAATTCTCCTTGCTCTACGTCTATGATAGCCCTAGCAGTGGCCAAGAACGGTCTCCCAAGTATGATGGAGTCACTTTCATCCTCATCTGAATCTAGAACCACAAAATCTGCAGGGTATATGAATCTGTCCACCTTGACTAGAAGGTTTTCAATTACACCCCTGGGGTATACCATTGACTTATCTACCAGCTGTAGAGACATCTGTACCGGTTTAACTTCCTATATACGCAGCGTTTTCACCAAAGAGGAGGGAATTAAGTTAATACTTGCTCCTAGATTGCACATTGCCTTAGTGATGGTTAATTCTCCAACGGTGCAAGGTAGCAAAAAGCTCCCAGGGTCTTCAAGCTTAGGAGGAAGCCCTTTTTGAATCAAAGCCCTGCATTCCTCAGTAAGCAGTATGGTCTCTTTCTCGTCCCAACTTCTTTTCTTGTTGATAAGCTCCTTCAAAAACTTGGCATACAGAGGCATTTGCTCAAGTGCTTCAGCCAAGGGAATATTGATCTCCAGCTTTTTGAAAGTCTCAAGGAACTTATGAAAATGTTGGTCCTTAGTCTCTTTGCTGAACCTCTGGGGATATGGTAGTGGAGGTGTGATGCTCTTTTCTACTTGCTGCTGGCCCTGAATCACTTCTTTTGAATTGTGTGGTTGGTTGTTCTTCTCTTTGAGTTTCTCAGTGCTCTTGTTTGGCATCACAACTTGATCCTTGGCTTCATCTGCCTTTGTTTGTTTTTCATCTTCTATTGGTCTTTTGCTGCTTTCTACTTGCTTCTTTGTAGTGTCATTGTTGCTCATCAATGTTCTCCCACTCCTTAATTGTATTGCCTTGCATTCTTCCTTAGGATTTGGGATTGTGTCACTCGGCAGTGAGTTTGAAGGTCTCTCAACCGAAATCTGTTTGGAGATTTGCCCAATTTGCCTCTCTAGGCTCTTTATGGAGGCTTCATGGTTCTTGGTTGTCATTTCCTGGTGTTTCCACATTTTGTCTATCAAGGTTTCCAAGTTGGTAAGTCTTTGAGATTCAGGTGATGCTTGTGGTGGGTTGTTCGATGTGGATGGTGGATGGGGGGCATTTTGGTTGGTGGGTTGGTTATTGGATTGGTAATGGTTGGGATTGGGGTAGTTGTTTTGAGGTTTTCTGTAAGGGTTTTGGTTAGTTTGCTGCTAGTTGTGGTTTTGGTTGTTTCTTGAAGTGTTTTGGTTTGAGTTCCTCTGCCATGGTTGTTGGTTTTGGTTGTGATTATCTCCCATTTTGCCCCATGGTTGGCTTGTGTTAACTGCTGCAACTTGGAGGCTATCAATCCTCTTGGCCATTTGCTCAAATTGTTGTTGAATTTTCTGAATTTTCTGCTTGTTTTGAGCCAAGATTGAGTCCACTCCTTCTAGCTCCATTACTCCTCTCCTTTGTGATGGTTGGCGATTTCTTTGATGAGCAAAGAAATATTGATTGTTGGCCACCATGTCAATAAGATTTTGAGCTTCTTCTGCTGTTTTCATCAGTTGCAACGATCCTCCAGCTGAGTGATCAAGTGCCTCTTGAGCCTTTAGAGTGAGTCCTTCATAGAAGTTCTGTAGCTTGTCCCACTCAGTGAACATTTCTGGTGGACATTTCCTCAGCAGAGCCTTGTATCTCTCCCA
>NC_029789.2:61861137-61862019 GCF_000816755.2 Arachis ipaensis | reverse complement strand
ATAGATGTTGATTTGGATCCTCCAATGGTCCTCCCCCAAACGAGCAGTTGTTTTGGACCAATGTGATGAGTTGTGGCTTCAGTTCAAAGTTATTTGCATTGACATTAGGGGTGAGAATGCTGCTTCCACAATGTCTAGCATTTGCAAAGGTATAGGAGGCCAATACTCTCCTCTGCTGTGGGTTATTGTTAACCCCTCCTCCTGGATTAGATGGATCTCCTTCCATCTCGTGATATTCTTCCTCAGATTCTTCCTCTCCAACCATATTTTTCCCTCTTTCAGCTCTTCTTAACCTTCTAAGAGTTCTCTGGTCAGTTTTAGATAAAACAGGAATGGATCTCCCTGTACCTGACATACAAACAAAACAAAAGAAACACCACTAGTAACTCTTCAATCTATTGCTAGAATGAAGTTTAGTTTAAGAAAAATTTCAAACAGTTAGCGTGTTAGTAAAAAATTAGAGAAACAGAAAAGAAAAAGTGCTTGATCTAGATCTCCACTTCACTTAATCATTGTCAATCTATTTCAATCCCCGGCAACGGCGCCAAAAACTTGATGTGTATTTTCGGAAAATGAATTCCAAACACACAAACTCACCGGCAAGTGCACCGGGTCGTATCAAGTAATAATAACTCACGGGCGTGAGGTCGATCCCACAGGGATTGAAGGATTGAGCAATTTCAGTTTAGTGGTTGATTTAGTCAAGCGAATCAAGATTTGGTTGAGTGATTTGTGATTAACAGAATTTAAATTGCATGGAAAGTAAAGGGAATGGGTAAATTGCATGAAATTAAAGAGAACAGAAAATAAAGTGCTAAATCTTAAAGAACAAGAAATTAAATGGCAGAAACTTAGAACGCAAGAAATGTAAATTGCAGAATC
>NC_029789.2:61827168-61860521 GCF_000816755.2 Arachis ipaensis | reverse complement strand
CCCAAAAGTTTGAGCTAAAGTTTGAGGCAAACTTTGGCTCAAGCTTTTTTCCTCTGGTATGTTTTCAACTCTTTTAAAAGTTTGAGCTAAAGTTTGAGGCAAACTTTGGCTCAAACTTTTTGTTCTCTCTTTCTCCTAGCCATTCCTTCTTTCTTCAGCCTTCTTCAAAACTCTTTTCACCTATCATCAATCAACCAAACACATCAAAGCTTTGCTCAAAATCATGAGTTTGTTATTCTTTCATAATATATGACAATTATAGCATAAAATCTCATGAAATTGCATTAATTCATCCATGGTTGATTAAATCAAAGGAAACATGGAAATCTACCCAATTGGCTTGCTTATGGCTTAAGAAAGTGCATAAAATCAATTGAAAACAAAAAAAAAGGCTAGTGAAACTAGGCTAAGATGACTTGTCATCAGCGATAATGGAGAAGATGATGGCCACTCGGAAGCCGATCAACCACTGCATCTCACTTAAGGCACGGAAGACCGTGCCAACTTCTAAGTGTGGGGAGGTCGGTCAGCCGACCGGTCTCCATAGGTAACCCCGAATGAATTTTGAATCTCTTTTGTTAATTAGGATAGATTGCATGATTAGGTTTTTCACTTTTTGACATCCTTTTGCATGGTAGTTATCTCTTTATAAGTCCACTTGGTTAGTGTAATGACTTCTTTCCTAAGAAACTAGCACTTTAGGGCAACCCTACCAATTTTGAAAATTTTGACGCTAAATTTGTTTGAAGAATGTAATTTGGAACATGAATTTTGAGCCAAGAACACAAGCAAGTGAGTTTTGAGCCTAATTGCGTGGCTACATCTTCTAGCCACTTACTTTCCTTCTTGTGTGCATTGTTCTCTCTCTACGATTGTGATTCTTAATTTGTTTGACTCTATATGTCCAATGTTATATGTATGAGTGCATGTACATGATTGAGGCCATCAATTCACTTAGCCACTTACCCAAATGACCTTACCTTATAACAACCTTTGCAACCAATTTTGAGCCTACGCTTAACCCACTTATTCTTAATTTTAGCACATTACAAGCCAAAAGTGGAAAACCATGAATGTCCATATTTGAATCCTTGAATAGCTTAGGCTAGAGTGTGTGTGTGTCATTCAAGTGTGGGAAAATGGGAGGGGACATCGGTTGAGGTAAGAGCATGTTGTTGATTTTGTTAAAAATATCGAAAAGTGGATACATACTCATGTGTTGGCCAAATGTGTAGACCAAATGCATTGATAAAAAAAAAAGAAAATAAAAGAAAAAAAACAAACAACGCAAGAAAAGAAAAGAAAAAAGAAGAGGGGACAAAATGACCCAAAAGTAAGACTTAGAAACAAATCAATGCATATGTATAATGATCAAAAGTAGATGCATGAGTATGTGAAAGAGTGAGGAACGGGTAGTTAGGTTAGTACATAATTGTATAGGATGTTATATAGGTTAGGAGGGGAGCCTAATTTAATCAAAGGATTCAATTTTTAGCCCACTTAGCCAAAGATATAACCTGACCTTAACCCAAACCCCATTACAACGTAAGGAAAGACCTCATGATATATGTATGCATGCATAGGATAATTGTTGATTGGTTAGAGGAAGAACAAATTTTGGAAGAGCTTGAAGTAGGGGAGGATTGAGTGATCAACCCTATACACCGAGCGAATAGAGCACAAACACTTTCGGTGAGGGTTCAAATCTCAATCCCTTGTTCCCGGCTCTCGTGAGCATTCTTCATGCAAGCCATGCATATTTCACGTCGATGACTAGAATTGGTAGAGTTCATACATTGCCCATCATTTTGCCCTATGTGCATATGTATATGTTCTAGGAAGATTGAATTGCTCTTAACCAAGTAGATAGTAGCATACACCCTAGTTGCATTCATGTAAGTAGATTGCATCCCATGAATCTCATTCTCTTGTGATCCTTTAATCTTTTGTTTTCCTTTAGCATGAGGACATGCTATAGTTTAAGTGTGGAGAGGTTGATAAACCCCGCTTTTAGGGTTTATCATGTATAGATTTTGAGGGTTTTATCAATGATCTTCCACACTTATTCATATAAAAATCCATGATTTTGTGTTCCCTTCCTAATTTTGCCTCATAGATGAAAACATGATACTTTTACATTAAAAATTGATATATCGTAATCCTCATCTATTACCATTCGATGCCGTGACCCGTTTGTTAAGTGGTTTTAGAAGTTATAAGGCAAAAATGGCTAAGAGGGATGAAGGAAGCATGCATGAATGGAAGGAGCATGGAAAAATTAGAGTTTTGGAATTTGGGCATGGGCGTGCACGCGCACCGTACCCGTACGCGCGGATGTGCACCCTCAGAGCCAGCGCAGTGGAGCTGAAACGAGAAGCTGGCGCGCTTATATGGATGGGCCAGAAATCCATGGACGCGCGCGCACACTGCGCACCTGTGCGTGGATCGCAAAAAGCCCCAGGGGCGCGTACGCGTACTGTGCGCGTATGCGCCGATAGCCGCACGTGATTTTTAAGAAGAAAACGTGACCAGCAATTTCAGGCAAGGCCAGGCCCTATTTTGGGGTAGAATTCTGGTGGGAAAAGCATAAGAAGACCAAGGATTAGGGGGATTGGGATCATATTAGAGATTCTTAGATATTTTGGGGAGTTAGTTATATTTTATTTTTAGAGAGAGAAACTCCAACTTCTCACTAGGATTTTACTTTCTCCATTGCAATTCTCCTTTGATTTCTTGGTGAGATCCATTGCTAATTCACTTTTACTTTGATACAAGTTGTAGATCTACTCTTCTTCTACTCTCAATTAGTGTTCTTTTGATTCATGAACTTGGATCTAGATTTGTGATCTTGTTACTTTGACTATTGATTAATGAATTGAGGAATTTCATTCAATTGCTTGATTGTTGATGATTGCTTGAATTAGATAGCTTTAATTCAATTCTTTTTTCTCAATTTCACCATGTCTTCTATGATTGCCTACCAATTATTTGTGAAAATGACAACCCTAGCTATGGAGTAGATTTCTCTTACTTGGCTTAGGGGTTGAGTTATTGGAGACACTTGAGTAGTGGATATTAATTGTTGATTAGGAATTGAGAATTGCTAATTGACTTGGAGTGCACTAAAGCTAGACTTCCCTAGGGTTAGGCTAGGACTTGTGACTCAAGTTAGTTACTTTTACTTGACTTTCCTCCATTAATAGGGGGTTAACTAAGTGAAGCAATAATAAATTCTTATTACAAGTGAAGGAAACTACAATGATGGAACTTCCAATACTCACCCTTGGCCAAGGATTTTATCTCAATTAATTGTTGTTTACTTTTGCTAGTTTAAATTCTCGCACCAACTCTCAAAACCACGAAAGACTTTCTAATCAATAATGTGCATTCTAAGACAATAATGTGCATTCTAATACTCTCGGTCATAGATTTTAGAATTGTTTGATGCGATATTTGCATGTCGGTTAGACTATACTCACGATTGGATTCATTGCTAATTTCTATACCGGCATAAGAATTTTCGTCCATCACTTACCTAGAAATCCTTATTCATGATAGATTCTTCCCTTGGTAATTGTATTTAACATATAACAGTGGTGTTGCTATGCAACAAAATTTGCTTCCAATCTTTACTGGATACTTGCATCAATTCCAAGTGGAAGTTTTACACTAAGTTTGGTGTGCCACTTATATTTTTTTATGCAATGTATCATGCACACCCTCTTATGTTTGCAATCACAATGTCTCTGTTTCCTATGCCTTGATTGTTATCTTTAATTTTGCCTGCTTAAAACACATGTACTACTAACATTGCATTATAAGACATTCATGATCCATCTTAGTCCCATCACCCCTCCTCTAATTGTTGCTTGAGGATGAGCAAACACTCTAAGATGGTATGGGAAGGAGAAGAATAGGAGGAAAAGGACAACAACAAGAAAGATGAACTACAAGGTGGTAATGCTCCTTTCTCCTCCTACTTACTTCCAGCACTGAAAATTGCATGATTGTCTTTATCTTCTCTGTATGCATGTGTGTTATGAATAAGCATAGTTTGATTACTGATTTTTAACATTTTACTATAACATTATGATTACAAACTTGAATTCTGTGAGTTCAAAAGCAATAAAGCATCATGATCTTAAACAAACAAGGAATTAAAGAAGAATTTAGCATGAGCACACAAGTATTGGAAGGCTAGTATGATTAACTGTTGCTCAATTGCATTAGATTTTATTTAATTGAAGTTTTCATTTAGGACATTTTATGAATTTTTTTGAAATCATGAAAACCTTGAAAAAGCAAATGGAATTAAGGCAAGAAAAGCAAAAGGGAAAGAATGAGAAAGCTGAAGGCTCTGAGTACCAATGACAATTCAATTGTTAAGTACTTGTGGTGTCAATGTATCAGGCAAAAAGTTTGAAAACAAAACACTTAGAGTCAAGGCTAGGATCAAGTGCAAATGCACTCCCTCAAAGCTCAAGGTTCTGAGCATCAATGATTAGAGAGTCAAGAAAAAAAAACAAATGAGCTTAATGAAGTCCTCTAATTAAATGCCTGTGGTGCTTATGTATCAAGTGATAATACTTGAAAACAAAGCATTTAGAATTGTAGCTTTGATATCAACTCATGGGGCAAAGCACCCAAAAGGAGAAGCTAAAAAGAAAATCAAAAGCTTGTCTCAAGGAAGAAATATAAGGAAAATATTTCATAAAATGAGCTAGATAGAAGCATCAATCATTTACATTTATTTTGTGATTGTAGCATGCATAGAAAACTAGCCAACCATGAACATTAAGTTGCTATTCTTCTCACCTTGGTTTGTCAAAATTTACTTCATGATTCTTTTCTTGCTTGGGGACAAGCAAGGTTTAAGTTTGGTGTTGTGATGACATGTCATCATGTCATATTTTTCTATGCTTTTTCATACAATAAATTGATTATTAGTGCTTAAATATTACATGCTTTTGTGCTTAAATGGTATATTTCCTTGATCTTTTGATTTTATAAACTTTGTAGGAAATAAGAAGAAAAAGAAGCAAAAAAATCACAAAATAAGCTAACAAGGAGAAAAGAAGAATTTTGGGGCACACATTGAAGTTGGAGCACACGTTGATGCCTTAGGACACGCTTTTGAAAGAGTGGCCCATGAAATAAGCAAAGAGAGCGCTCACTTGCAAAGAAAGTGCTACGTTTACTTACCGAGCGTTTTCGGGCAAGTTAAAATTTGGAGGCAAAGTTTTGCAAACGACGTGCACGCGTCGATGATGCATCTGGAAGAAGGCATGCGCACGCATGGCTGGTGCTGAAGCGTGGAATTGAGATTTCGCTACCCACGCGCACGCGTGGGGTAGCGCTCACTAAGCCAACGTAGCGCTCATTAAGAGAACGCTGCAAAGGATCCATACGCGTAGGTGACGCATACGCGTCGATGGGCGAAAATGCAAAAAGTATGCGCACGCGCAGAGGACGCGTACGCGTGGGTGAATGTACGCTGTGCTCAATTTTAAAACGCTACATTCTCCTGGGAGCAAAATTTTGGTTCAATTAATTCCAATTCAATCCCATTGAAGCCCCAAAGCAAGCAGAGTCCAATTGACATCACTCAAAGGCACAAGGATCATCTTGAATAGGATTTTTGCATTTAATTGTAATTTGTTTTCAATTTGAATTTCATTTGTAATTTAGGAATGCCTATAAAAAGGCTTTAGTTTTGTTAGAAAAAGGGAAGGCTGGCTCTAATAGAGAGTAGTAGGAGTAGGAGTAGGAGTAAATTAGAAGGCTCTTTAATATACTTTTATTTTCTGCACTCTCTACATTTCAGAATTCAATTCAGCTTTATGAAATTTCCATTGCTTACACTTCTCTACTACAATTTACTTTTCTGCTACAATTTCCTTTTCTGCTACAATTTCCTCCTCTGCAATTTTACTTTTCTATTTACATTGCTCCCAATTTACTTTCCAGTAATTTCCATCTTCTGCACTTTTATTTCTCTGCAACTTTACAATTCTGCTCATGATTCGATCTGCTTTAATCTTCATGCAATTTAAATTGCATGTTACTTGTTCTTGAGTTCTCTTCGATTGCTTGATCTACTGCTTTCTTTAATTTTCCTGCACCCAATTCGCTTACATTTGATGCAATTTACGTTTCTTGCTCTTTAAGATTTTGTCAATTTATTTTCTGCACTTTAAATTCCTTGCAATTTCCTTTCTATTAGTTAAATTTCATTTAATTTATCACTGTCTGCTTGACTAGACTGATCACTCACTAAAGTTGCTTGATCCATCAATCCCTGTGGGATCGACCTCACTCTTGTAAGTTATTACTAGTTGATGCGACCCAGCACACTTGCCGGTGAGTTTTTGTGGAAATCTAATTTTCACCCATCAAGTTTTTGGCGCCGTTGCCGGGGATTGATATAGATCGACAATGATTAAGAGGGTGAGAAGTCTAGATTAAGCATTTTCTTTGTGTTTGTCCTTTTTAATTTTCTGTTTTCTGCTGAAACCAAGGTGTTTGTGTTTTTGCCTCATTAAGCAAATCTCATCTGAGACATGAATTTTGATTTTAATTGGTGATGTGTTTTATGAAATTCAAATGGAGTTCAACTCATCTTATAATCAAATAGATTTTATGGGATATTACCCACCATCATCAATCTCTAATGGTAGATGGGAATATCACCAAGAAATTGCAAATTCTGAGCACTCCAATCCATGGAGATTTGCTCCAGAGCCACAAATTGATCAAGCAAATCACATGAGATATTTTCCAAAACCACAAAATGATTTATGTCATTATCCTCATAGTATCTGTGCATATCAACAAGAGTGTGAACAATCAAGTGAAAGGAATTTCCTCCCAGGGCCACAAAGTGAATCATACTGTTATGACACTAACACAAACTATGGCTGGGAAGGGAATTCTAATGCTCCATATGATATTCAGCAAGAGACATCATCTCTTGATTATGCTTTCAATAAATTCATGTAAGATTGTCCCCCAACGCCACAAAGTGAGCCACACCCTGATGAATTCTACAATGATTCACATTATGGATGGGAGGATCAAAACCAGAAAGCAATTGACAGTTCATACTCCACTTATCAAGAGCTATCATCACTTGAGCAAACCTTCAATTCATTCATGTAAAATTATCCACCCTCACCTTCCAGTTTCTCATTTGAAAATTCTTCATCACTTGATTTTGCCTCAACACAAAGTTTCCTCCTAGATCCATATAACTCAGCCTACCAACCACAAAATTCATTCCACAACTCACAAAACTCATTCCACACCCCTCAACACAACTTCACCACAACACATCCATGTCACCAAAATTACTCTCAACCTTCATCTCTTGAGCTAGCAGTTGAGGATTACCTTCAATGGTCCAAAGAATCCTTAGAAAGCTAATGCCAAGTCATTGAAAGACAAGGACAACTCTTGGAAAAACACAAACAATCGTGGAAAGAAATCCTCTTCAAGAATATGGATGGGCATTTGGGGCAAAGAAGGAGAAACTTAGGAGTGACAAGTATTGAGGATAAAGAACAATCTGTGAGTGAGGAAGTGGAAAAGCAAGATAAAGAGAGT
This sequence comes from Arachis ipaensis, assembly GCF_000816755.2. Lineage (NCBI taxonomy): Eukaryota > Viridiplantae > Streptophyta > Magnoliopsida > Fabales > Fabaceae > Arachis > Arachis ipaensis. The sequence continues at coordinate 61,852,919 of NC_029789.2, read as the reverse complement.
CCACCCTCAAGTGAGGTAGAAAGTTGCATAGAGGAAGAGCTCATTGAACCATCAATGCAAAAGGTTTTTGATGAAGATAAAACTTCAACAATCACACAACCACCAAGTCATGATATCCAAGAAGTGAAGGAAACTAACAAGAGCACCGAGAAGAGGATTGTGACCAAGCTACAAAGGCAACATTCATGAAGAGGAAAAGGTCAACTGCAGACAATCCTACCCCTGATCTAGCAAGCAAGCTCAAACAAGCAATTTACAAAAGGAAGCTTGCTGAGGAGAGACCAAAACAGGGGACAATAGCTAAATCTTCTCCCCCCTTGAGGTCATTCCTCTTAACAAATTGGAAGAAGAGGAAGAAAGTGAAGAACAACATGTCAAGTTCATGACACTAAAAGAGCGCTTGATGGGAGGCAACCCAACCTTAGGTAACATTCCATTCCTTTGCTTTGTTTAAATTTCAATAAATTGGCATATGATTACATTCTAAGTTTGGTGTTGCCCTGCAACAATTTGTTTTCAATCCTTCTGAATGATTGTATCAAATCAAAAATGAAAGTGTCATACTAAGATTCTAAGTTTGGTGTGCCACTTATTTTCTATACAATTTATTTAGCAACACCACTTGTCTGCATAATCATAATGCCTTTGCAGTGTTATCTTTCTTTTAGTTAGGCAATTTTATTTTTCTCTTTGTTTTAGTCATTCCTTTGTTTTTAATGCTTTTATTTATTTTTCTCCTTAACTATTTTTGTTAATACCTCACCAAGAAATCCTTATTCATGACAGATTATTGGCTTGGTGATTGTATTTAACATACAACAGTTTCATTCGCTTAGTTTTATTTCAAATAAATTGACATGTGACTGCATTCTAAGTTTGGAGTTGCTATGCAACAAAATTTATTTCTAAATCCATACTGGATACTTGCATCAATTCCAAGTAAAAGTGTCACACTAAGTTTCGTGTGCCACTTATATTTTTAAGCAATGTATCATGCACACCCTCTTATGTTTGCAATCACAATGTCTCTGTTTTCTGTGCCTTGATGGTTATTCTTAATTTTGCTTGCTGAAACACATGTACTACTAACATTTCATTATGTAAGATACTCATGATTCATCTTAGCCCCATCACCACTGTTCTAATTTTTGCTTGAGGATGAGCAAGCATTCCAAGATTGGTATGGGAAGGGGAAGAATAGGAGGAAAAGGACAACAACAAGGAAGATGAACTACAAGGTGGTAATGCTCCTTGCTCCTCTTACTTATTTTCAGCAAAGTAAATTGCATGATTGTCTTTATCTTCTCTGTATGCATGTGTGTATGAATAAGCATAGCCTGAATTTTGAATTTATAACATGTTGCTGTGACATTATGACTACCAACTTGAATTTTGTGAGTTCAAAAGCAATAAAACATCATGATCATAAATGAACAAGGCATTAAAGAAGAACTTAGCATGGGCATACAAGTATTGGAAGGCTAGTATGGCTAATTTTTGCTCAATTGTATTAGATTTTATTTAATTGAAGTTTTCATCTAGGACATTTTATGAAATTTTTGAAATCATGAAAACCTTGAAGAAGCAAGTACAAATTAAGGCAAGAAAAGCAAAAGAGAAAGAATGAGAAAGCTGAAGGCTCTGAGTACCAATGACAATTCAATTGTTAAGTACTTGTGGTGTTTAAGTATTAGGCAAAAAGCTTGAAAATAAAACACTTAGAGTCAAGGCTAGGCTCAAGTGCAAATGCATTTCCTCAAAGCTCAAGGTTCTGAGCATCAGTGATTAGAGAGTCAAGAAAGTAAACAAATGAGCTTAATGAAGTCCTCTAATTAAATGCTTGTGATGCTTATGTATCAAGTGGTAATACTTGAAAACAAAGCATTTATAATCGTAGCTTTGTTATCAACTCATGGGGCAAAGTACCCAAAAGGAGAAGCAAAAAAGAAAATCAAAAGCTTGTCTCAAGGAAGAAATATAAGGAAAAGATTTCATAAAATGAGCTAGATAGAAGCATCAATCATTTACATTTATTTTGTGATTGTAGCATGCATAGAAAACTAGCTAACCATGAACATTGAGTTGCTATTCTTCTCACCTTGGTTTGTCAAAATTTACTGCATGATTCTTTTCTTGCTTGGGGACAAGCAAGGTTTAAGTTTGGTGTTGTGATGACATGTCATCATGTCATGTTTTTTATGCTTTTTCATACAAGAAATTGATGATTAGTGCTTAAATATTGCATGCTTTTGTGCTTAAATGGTATATTTCCTTGATCTTTTGATTTTATAAACTTTGTAGGAAATAAGAAGAAAAAGATACAAAAAAAAGCACAAAATAAGCTAAAAAGGAGAAATGAGAAATTTTGGGGCACACTTTGAAGCTGGAGCACACTTTGATGCCTTAGGCCACGCTTTTGAAAGCGTGGCCCATGAAATAAGCAAAGAGAGCGCTCGTTTGCAAAGAAAGCGCTACATTTACTTACCGAGCAATTTTGGGCAAGTTAAAATTTGGGGGCATTTTGCAAACGACGCACACGCATGCTTGACGTGCACGCATCAATGGTGCATCTGGGACAAGGCACACGCACGCATGGCTAGTGCTGAAGCGTGGAATTGAGATTTCGCTACCCACACGCACGCGTACATGACGCGCACACGTGGGGTAGCGCTCACTAAGCCAACGTAGCGCTCGTTAAGAGAACGCTACAAAGGACGCGTACGCATAGGTGACGCGTACGCGTCGATGGGTGAAAATGCAAAATGTACGCGCACACGCAGAGGACGCGTACGCGTGGGTGAATGAACACTACGCTCAATTTTAAAATGCTACGTTCTCCTGGGAGCAGAATTTTGGTTCAATTAATTCCAATTCAAGCCCATTGAAGCCCCAAAGCAAGCAGAGTCCAATTGACATCACTCAAAGGCATAAGGATCATCTAGAATAGGATTTTTGTATTTTATTGTAATTTGTTTTCAATTTGAATTTCATTTGTAATTTAGGAATGCCTATAAAAAGGCTTTAGTTCCATTAGAAAAAGGGAAGGCTGGCTCTAATAGAGAGCAGTAGGAGTAGGAGTAGGAGTAGAGTAGAAGGCTCTTTTATACACTTTTATTTTTGCACCCTCTACATTTCAGAATTCAATTCAGCTTTATGAAATTTCCATTGCTTACACTTCTCTGCTACAATTTATTTTTCTGCTACAATTTCCTTTTCTGCTACAATTTCCTCCTCTGCAATTTTACTTTTCTGTTTATATTGCTCCCAATTTACTTTTCTGCAATTTCCATCTTCTACACTTTTATTTCTCTGCAACTTTACAGTTCTGCTCATGATTCGATCTGATTTAATCTTCATGCAATTTAAATTTCATGTTACTTGTTCTTGATTTCTCTTCGATTGCTTGATCTATTGCTTTCTTTAATTTCCCTGCACCCAATTCCCTTTACATTTGATGCAATTTACGTTTCTTGCTCTTTAAGATTCAGTCAATTTATTTTCTACACTTTAAATTCCTTGCAATTTCCTTTCTGTTAGTTAAATTTCATTCAATTCATCACTGTCTGCTTGACTAGACTGATCACTCACTAAATTTTCTTGATCCCTCAATCCCTATGGATCAACCTCACTTTTGTTAGTTATTACTACTTGATGCGACCAGGTACACTTGCCGGTGAGTTTGTGTAGAAATCTAATTTTCACCCATCACACACCCTACCACATAGAGTCTTATGCTTAAGTCATAAAGCTGAGGTGCCAAGGTATTACGACCTCAAAAAGCAAAAATATATATAATATAGTTTTAAAAAAAAGATTTATAACTAGGAGCCTTGGAAAAAGGGGTAAAACAAAATCGTTAAACAGAAAAATGTAACACTCGTGTAATCGATAAGATTAATGAAACAGGATAGAGCACACTAACATAGATATATACTAAAAAGTTCCAAGATACAAATAGTGGAGATAATAAGTACATATAGCCAAAAGTAAAATCCCAAAAGGACAAAGATCTTCGCTATCCGAGCTTCCAGCATGCCTCAACGAGGTGCCGCCTGACCTGCATCTGAAAACCATAAATATTGTATGGGATAAGAACCGGGGGTTATCAATATGGTTAAGGTGCCCACATATATAATAAATAAGGTTCCATGAAAGCCAGAGGCAATCCTAGAACGCCGACACTCAGATTATAATTCTTAAGGAACTAAAACAGAAACCAAAAGTATGGGTAGATATCTAAGGTTCTTAAGGTTCTAACTCAATGCTAACTTAATCTCACAAATTACAATCCACTCACTGTCTCATTAAACTCTAACCCTTACCACTAATCCAACCAGTCATGACCTATGGCCCAAATCAAACCAGCTCGGCCTCCGGCCCTAATAAACTTAACCCAGCCTCTGGCCCATTTCAAAACAAATCATCATTATCATCAGTCCAACACCAAAGTACTCAAAATAGAAAGACAATCACAAACCCAAGCAAATACCAGGCAAACATATTTGAGAACAGTTACAGCAAGTATCGTAGTTACCAATTAGACAGAGTTTATTAGATAGGCAAGCCAAAACAATTAAGCACACCCAAGCAAAGCAAACAAATGCAACATGATACATGCCTGTCTTACTGGCCGTGGGCTGATGCCAAGGCATCTTAGGCTAGTTTCACTAGCCTTTTTCTTTTGTTTTTAGTAGGTTTTATGCACTTTCTTGAGCTATAAGTAAGCAATTGGGTTAAAAATTCATGTGTACCTTGACTCATTCAAGCATGGTTAATTTGATGCATGTATTGGTTGATGACAGGTAAAGAAATACATGAAAAGAAGTTGAAAGAAAGGACCAATGAAGGAAGAAAGGGAAGTAACGTTGGTGGCAAAGTTGGACCACCAACGTTGCCTCAAACGTTGAGAGGAAAGGAGCAAGGGAATTTGCTGCATAATTCTGATATCCATGTTAGAAGGAACGTTGGTGAGCCAACATTACCTCCAACATTTTTCAATACAAATGGCTTTCTGGAAATTGGAAAAATTGAGTGCGACGCGTACGCGTGGGCGACACGCATGCGTGGATAGGCCAACGTTGGAGGGAACGTTCTTGGTCTAATGTTAAGGCCAACGTACGCGATATGGCATTCAAATTTGGGGTTTAAGAATTGGCATCCACGTGCATGCGTGAGCGTGAAAGTTTGACAATCCACGTGCACGCGTGGATGCGCCAACATTGGAGGGAGCGTTTGTAGTCCAATGCTAAGGCTCCCGTACGTGATATGCTTCAAAATTTGGAGTTTAGGAAATTGCATCGTCGCGTACACGTGGGCATGCAATTCTTCCCAACCACGTGTACGGATAGGTGACACGCACGTGTGGAATGGCAAACATGGCCATCCACACCCACGCGTGGCCTACGCGTACGCGTGACTAAGCGAACGTTGGTACTCCAACGTTGAGTCCAACGCCCTTAAACTTGATTATAGTGGTGAGTAATCCCGCCTATCACGCCATAAACTTGATGTCACGAAAACTTGTCTCTCAACAAATTTCCACCAGTAAGTGCACCGGATTGTCGTCCAGTAAAAACTCACTATTGAGTGAGGTCGAATCCTATAGGGATTGGTTGGTTGATCAATGTTAATTGGAGAATTGTTCTAGTTGAACTGATTCAGAATTGAAATTGGGATTGCAGAATGTAAATTGGCGGAAAAATTAAATTGCAAGAAATTAAATGAACAGAAATTAAATTGCTGAATTTAAAGAGAAAAAACTAAAATTGCAAAAAATTAAATGGGAATGGGGATTAAGCATCAAATTAAAGAGCAGAATATAAAGAGAATGGGTGAGATCAGAATGGGAGATTCATTGGGTTTAGGAGATATTGAACTCTCCGGATCAAATCATTTTCATCTCTTCCTCAATCAATGCATTCATTCACCTTGCTTGGCAATCTTAGATGATTGGATTCCAATGTCTTGGCTCACCAATCTCTCTAAGCTTGAGCAATTGCCTAATGTCTTGGTTTAATTTCTCATTGATGGGTGGAAATGTGATTCCACACAAACTCACCGACAAGTGTACTGGGTCGCATCAAGTAGTAATAACTCACAAGAGTGAGGTCGATCCCACAGGAATTGATGGATTGAGAAATTTTAGTTAGGTGATGAATTTAGTTAAGCGAACAGTTGATGAATTGAGTGATTTTGATTGACAGAAGCTAAATTGCAAGTAAATAAAGGTGCAGAAGGTAAATTGAGCAGAAGAATAAAGTGCAGAAGAGGTAAATTGCAAGTAACTTAAAGAACAAGAAAGTAAAAGAGCTGAAACTTAAATTGCAAGAAAAGTAAATTGCAGAAATTTAAAGTGTAAGAAATGTAAATTGCTAAATCTAAATTGTTGAGAAATGTAAATTGCTTGAAGAGTAAAAGGGATTTGGGTACTGGGATTCAGATTCAACAAGAAATTACAAGTTAAAGAAGATTAGGGAGCTCTGAGATGAAGAAATTCAGCTCAGCAACCAAACAGAAATGTAAAATCTCTTGAAGAAACAAACAGCAAGAAAACTTGATTTAATGGTGAAATTCTTAAAGAGAAATTGAAGATCGAAGAAGAACAAAGAGACTAAGAAGTAGATCTAGATCTCAATTGCTCTCTTGATCAAGCAGAAAAGTAATTGCAGAAGAAATAAAAAGGAAGACAGTAAATGAAACTCAGATCCAATTGTCCAATTCCCAAAATAGAAAAGTAGAAGTTGCAGAAGAAGAAAATGAAAACAGAAAACTAAACTCAGATCCAATTCCTAGAATAATTGAGAAGCGAGGTAAAAGATGATTCTCAGATTTGGAATCAATGGAGCTCTTCTATCTCAATTCAAATTCCAAGAACAGACAGTAGAAGTTGCAGAAGAAAATGAAAATGTAGAAAGAAAACTAAATCCAATTACCAATTCCCAAATTCCCAAATGAAAATTTAAAAGTGAAAACTAAAATTGAGCTTAAGGTCCAAAGGTAAAAGTCTTCTACAAATCAAATTACCTCCTATTTATACACTTTCTATTTTTGGTTTTTAGAATTTGGAGTGGGCTTTTCAAATTGGTGAAGAAGTGGATCCAAGATGGAATTTGATTTGAAAATGAACCAAGGTTGCTAGATCCAGTGGAGCGCTAAGTTTGGTTAGTGAACTGAGCGCTCACTAGCTTTGCTTTTGTTCCCCCTATCGAGCCTTGGTTGCTCCCCTTTGTGCCAATTTCCTCAGCGCTCAGTTGGAAGTTTCCAACGTAGTGCTACTTTGCTGCCTTGTGAAAGCTTTGCTTTTCTCTTCATGGGCCACGGAAACGTTCACTAGTTTGAACGTAGCTTGATGACCGGAATTCACACCCCATTCAAAATTGGTGAATTAGTCCTTTTAGCAAGCGCATCAAAATTATCGTCAAGTAATAACCCACAGTAGAGTGGGATCGTATCCACAGAGATTGGCAAATTCGAGTAGTTTTAATCAATTGATGAATTAGTCAAACAGATCAATAGGATTGTATAGTGCAGAATTGTGAATGACATAAATGTAAATGACTAGAATATAAAGAAAAGCAATAAAGTGCAGAAATATAAATGGCAAAAAGTAAAGGGCAGAATCATAAATGACTTGAATGTAAATGGGAATGGAGAATTGCTGAATGTAAAAATAAGCAGTAAAGAAATGGATAGATAAGAATATGGAAAATTCATTGAGATTAGGAGATGTTGTCTCTTTGGATCAAATCTAGCTTATATCCTCTTCAATCATGCAACTCATTGACCTCTTGGCAATCATGATTGATTGAGCCCCAATCCCTTGGTGACTCAATCTCTCAGATCTTGATCAATAGCCAATTTCTTGGTTTAATTGCTCTTGAAGAGAGATATGCTTGGTTCCTGATTATACCACGCACCATTATAGGTCCAAGTAGAGGGAGGATTATATGTCACATATCCGAACACCAAACCCTAGATTCTACTCTAGTGTGAGAAGGGATTTCAAGCATGGTTTCATGTTTTCTTTCCCAAGGTTCCCATGAAACCCAATTGCATTCAATCTCTTTCCCAAGATAATTGAATACTAAGCATTAAGAACGAAATTCCTTCTAGCAAATCAAAGAGAAGATGAAGAGAAGAAGAATTTCACTATTATCAATCCATCAAGTACAACAGAGCTCCCTCTCTCAATGAGAGAGAAGTTAGCTACTCATAGCTCAAAAAGTACTCAAAAGTGAAGTGTAAAGTGGATCTAAAACTGACTGCTTAACCCCCTTCTTCAGTACTCCTTGGGGGTATTTATACTACTCCTAGTAAAATAAAAGAATTACAAAAGTGAAAAAGGAAAATTACATTTTGGAGGGAAAGGAAAACACTCAATAACCATGACTTCTCAGCTGGCGTGTGGCTGGTGCTTCTCTGGCGTGTCACGTGCCCTTCATTTCCAGCTTGGCGTGCCACGCCTACTCCTTCAAGTGGCACGCTCGTCCCTCTCTCAACCTTGGCGTGCCACGCCTTCGAGCTCAAGTGGCATGCCCCTTGCATTTCTCACTTCTCTTTACCTCTAAAAACTTGTACTGGCGTGCCACGCCCAAGGTCTGGCGTGCCACGCCCTTGCTTCATGCTTGGCTAGGCTTCTCTGGAAAATTGAACTAGCGTGGCACGCCCAGGGTCTGGCGTGCCACGCCCCTTTTGTGAGTGTGTAGGTCCTCTGTTTGGCGTGCCACGCCACGAGCTCAAGTGGCACGCCTCAATGCTTCTCTCTTGAATGACACTGGCGTGCCACGCCTGGTTGCTCAAGTGGCACGCCTAAATGAAGAATAATGAATGGCGTGGCACGCCATCGACACCAAGTGGAACGCCCCATGTAATGGGCCTCCTTCATCCTCTCTGGAAATTTATACCAGCGTACCACGCCTCAGTGTTCAAGTGTCACGCCATAGTGAAATGCTAAGGTTGGCGTGCCACGCCTTCGATACCAAGTTGCACGCCCAGTCCTTGCTTTTGGTCCTTTGTGCATTGGCGTGCCACGCCTGGTTGCTCAAGTGGCACGCCTAGTCTTCAATTGCCTTCATTCCCTTTTCTGGATTGTTGTACCAGCATGCCACATCATGCTGCTCAAGTGGCACGCCCATGGATTTGTGAACTCTTCAAGCTTGGCGTGCCACGCCTGGGTTTTCAAGTGGCACGCCCAAGTGACTTCTTGGGGCTGGCGTGCCACGCCTTCGACACCAAGTGGCATGCCAGAGTAAAGGTTCTTCTTGGAATAGTGAGTTGGCGTGCCACGCCCCTTTGCTCAAGTGGCACGCCCATAGTAGTTGATGGGTCAGGCGTGCCACGCTCAGCTTGGCGTGCCATGCCCCTTTTGTGTCCTCCATTGTAGCTCTTTGGAATTTTGTATTAGCGTGCCACGCCCAGTCTCTGGCGTGCCATGCCCACATGCATGCTTGAAATTCTTCTCTGGACTTCAGTACTGGCATGCCACACCCAGCTCCTGGTGTGCCACGCCAGTGCATTTTTGTGGCGTTTGCTTCAAGTGGCACGCCAATTTCACACACCCAGCTTCTTGTTTGTCTTCCACCCAATTTTTGATGCTTTTCTCACCTGAAATTCTGCACAACTCATCTCAGAGGGGTGTACCATAATATTCATCAAATAATGCATGAATTGTACTGATCAAATGAGATTTATGCTCTTTTATGGTCTTCTTTATGAAAGAAAGAAGGGTAGATGATGTAAGTCATCACAACACCAAACTTAAGTTTTGCTTGTCCCAAGAAAATCAATGTGAGTAAACCTTTATAACTTGAGGCCTTGGCTTTGAGTGATTGCAATACAACTAAGTGTTCAACACATGTATGAATGTTTTAATGTCATGGGAAGCTCTTGGATCTTTGAGGGTTCTTTCAGGTATAGGCCTTAGGGGTCCTTTCTATTGATTGTCACCTTGAAGTAGTAAGGGTTGTTTTGCTTTCTTGACCACGACTCTAAGTTTTTTGTCTCAAGACAACTCATTATTTAAGATTTCAATTAGCACTCCCAAACCAGTTGGTTTTAGGGTACTAGGTGTTGAGACACCCCTAAGAATTTACTTGCCCAGGTCTCTTCTTGACACATCTTCACCACAAGCATCTACTAAGATCTTTAATTCTTTTTGAGCTTTTTAATGTTTCTTTTTCTATCCCAGTAGTTGATGCTCAGAGCCTTGGGTCTTTATTGCTTACTACCTCTTGGTTCTATGGATATTCAAGGAACACCCTTTGGCCTTCCCTGGTATACCTTCTAGGACTAGTTGCTCTCCCATGACTCTTTTTCTTTTTAGTTCATCCAAGGTTCTATACTTAGTTTCTTATTTCTTAGTTTGTTTGATAATCCATCTTGGCCTTGGTCTCTCTCATTATTTTTGCACAACTCACAGTGACTCTTATGGGGACAAACTCTACTTTTATTTATGTTGAAATGAAGACTTGAAATACATGGCATTTTCTTTCTTGAAAAGAAGAACTCATAAAGACTTTAAACAGGAATTAAAACTAAGCATACAGCATAAACTATCCTAGCATGCCTATTTATTCAAAAAGTAAATAAAGCAAAACTTAAACAAGATTTCAGAAGTTGGAAAGTGTCAACCATAGGACTCAACAACCTTGAGCAGCTTAATCTTTAGTTCATTGGCCCCTTCCCTTTGTCCTTCTTCTTGGAGGGGGGAAGAGCCACCTTCATCTGGTTTGGAGGAACCTTCTTGTGCTTTGGCATCCTTGGGCTTCCAAAATCCTAGCCTCCTCATGTAGGATTTCACATTCTTTTTGTGTTGGTATGCTATTTCTTCTTGCCTTGAGCTGAGTTCCTCTAATTTCTGCATATAGGTGGGGTAGTTGGGGTTCATGTTAGCTACTGCATTGCATAGGTAGCTCAACTTTGTTTGCGCATAGCAATCATATTCCCATCTGGCTACAGTTCTTACTTCATAAAGGTGTCTGAATTCAGCAAGGCTCTCTATTTGTTGTAATTGCCGTCTCAGAATCACTCCTAAACTGCCTTGCATTTCTCCCCAGTTAATTTGATCTTGCTGCTCCTTGAGATCCTCAAAACCCCCTTGGAGTTGTTGAATATTTTGGTTGACTTGCCTCCATTGTTGTTGTTGAGTTTCTTTGAGTTGATTGACATCTTCCCTCAAGTGGTGTAGATCTCCCTTCATTTGGTGTACATCTCCTTGCAATTGCTCCCAGTTGAATCCCTTTGGAAATTGCTGATATTGGTATTGTGGTGGTGGTTGAAGTGCCAAGAATTGAGGTTGCTCTTCTGCCTCTTCTTCTTCTGGCCCTGGTGAGTGGGTGAACAGCTACCACCTTGGCCATCTTTTTGGCAGTTATGAACTTGTCTTGCTTCACAAGCACTTCATCAATGATCTTTTCAACTCCAGCCTCATCACATAGCCTCTGTATAATGCTGGAGAATGCCAACCTTGTGTTGTCACTGGTATTTTTCAGCACTTTGTTGATGTTGTTGGCAATCATCTCCCCCACGTTGATGTTCTCTCCTTTCATGATGTTGTAGATGAGTACAGCTCTCTCCTTGGTCACCTCTGAAGTGTTGGATGTGGGGATTAGGGACCTCCTCACAAATTCTAGCCACCCTTTAGCTTGGGGGCTCAAATATCTTCTCCTCAATTGATTGGATATCCCATCCTTGTCATTGGTCCAACGCACATGCATCACACAAATCTCATTCAGGATCTCATCAAACCCAGGGTCTTGCTGCTTCATTCTTTCTTCATAGCTCTGAGTGGAGCTTGTCCTCTTCACCATTAGCATTCTTTCTATGCTAGAGGGACTGTAGTCAATGGACTTTCCCCTTACATAGCTAATGTAGCCATATTGTTGCCCTGGTTGAGGCACTGCGTTGGCATAGAATTCCCTCACCAAGCTCTCTACCACTTTCCTTGGTGGGTTGCATAGAAGTGACCAACCTCTATTGTTGATCTCAATGTTGATTTCAATGTGCTTGTTCCTCCCTAATTGGAATCCGACTTCTGGAATGATCTCCCTCTCACTCACCCAACCATAGAATTGATTTTGGTTGAATGCGGAGAGGAACTTGTAGTCATTGAAGGAACTTGAGGATCCAGAGGTTGGTTTCTTGGCTTTTCTTTTCTTTGAGGCTGAGCTTTTTGGTGGTGCCATGAGGTTGAGAGAGTGTGTTTATGGGGGTTGCAGGTTGCAAGAAAGAGCAAGCAAAACAAGGTTTTGCTCCAACACCAAACTTAGGACTTGATTGTCCCAATCAAGAAAAAAAAAAAGAAAGGAAGTATGGAAAGAGATGTTAAAAGATGAACAGAGAAAGGGAGGTGAGGGCTGTATGCTCTTCGTGTGTGATTGGGGTTGTTGAAGTGGAATACGAGATGGTGAAGTGAGGCTTTTATAATGGATGAATGTTGTGGTGGGAAGGGTGGGAAATAAAAAGGGTTAAATATTTTCCCACTTGGGGGGTGGCGCCTAGCATGGGAAGAGGCGCCAACTCTTTCCTCACTATGTCTTCTGCGTGTGTTGAGTTCCAAAGTGTAAGTACACTTTGACTTCCTTGCTTTGTGAGTTGTTTACCATGTGGGCCCCATCTTCTCTCCTGAAATGAAACTGAACCCATTAGTAATGACAAAAGAAACCTTTCACATTCCTTGTCATCAAGAGTGAATTGGATTGCAACTGATGGGTGTCCCTTGGGACACCAAACTTAATTCTTTGGCATCTTAATAAATTGGTTTCATCATTGTGCATTTAATGTGTTCATAAGAGTGGAATAACATCAATCTTTTCATTTTCTTTTGATTCCAATTCTTCTGAACTCATTAATCCACATTCATGTTCTTACCCAAAGCATTAAGTGCTTTCAAATTGGGTGACTTCGGCTACTAGATGATTCTTGGTGGTGGCCACACCAAACTTAATCTTTGGGCTTACTCTTCAAATCAAGATATAAATTGTTTGTATGCGTAGATTAAGTTGGTGAGAGGCCACACCAAACTTAGCAATTTAGCTAGTCCTCAGCCCAATCACTCATCATGATCTATGCCTTCATCAAGTTGCAATTCCAGAAAAAATATAAAGAAACTCTAGCTACCAAAGCTAAAATGAACTTTCTAATCTGCAATTGTAAACTAATCCTAATATGGTAATGTAAAATAAATGGGGGACTGAAAATTAAACTACCTAATGCAACGAATTTTTAAATTACTTCTAAGAAAAGTAACTAAATCAAAAAGGATAAAGTGTTGGGGTGCCTCCCAACTAGCGCTTCTTTATTGTCATTAGCTTGACATTCCTTCATCTTCAGCTGAGCTTGTAGCTCACTCCCTGCTCCTCTAAGGAGCCTCCCAAGTAGTGTTTGAGTCTATGGCCATTGACAGTAAAAGTTCTCTGAGTTTTGTCCTCCATGAGCTCCACATGACCATAGGAAAACACCTTGAGTATGGTGAAAGGTCCTAACCATCTAGACTTCAGTTTTCAAGGGAAGAACTTGAGTCATGAGTTGTAGAGTAACACCTTCTGTCCTTCAATGAACTCCCTTCTTGCTATCTTTTGGTCATGCCACCTTTTTGTGTTCTCTTTGTAGATTTTTGCATTCTCATATGCCTGATTCCTAAACTCCTCCAGCTCATTGAGTTGCATTAAATTCTTTTCTCCAGCAGCTTGCTCATCCTAGTTTAACATCTTTAGAGCCCAGAATGCTCTATGCTCAAGTTCAACTAGCAAGTGACAAGCCTTGCCATATACCAGTTGGTATGGAGACATCCCAATGGGAGTCTTATAGGCTGTTCTGTAGGCCCATAGTGCATCATCCAGCTTCTTAGACCAATCTTTACTTGAGCTTCCAACAATTTTTTCAAGGAATCTTTTTAGCTCTCTGTTGGAAATTTCAGCTTGCTCGTTGGTCTGTGGGTGGTATGGAGTTGCCACTTTGTGCTTTACTCCATATCTGACAAGGAGTGTCTCGAGTTGTTTGTTGCAGAAGTGTGTCCCTCCATCACTAATGAGAGCTTTAGGGACTCCAAATCTACTGAAAATGTTTCTTCTCAAGAAGCTTATCACAACCTTGTTGTCATTTGTTGCAGTGGCTATGGCTTCTACCCATCTTGAGACATAATCAATAGCCACAAATATGTAGCTATTAGAGTAGAAGGTTGGGAAGGGTCCCATGAAATCAATCCCCATACATCAAATAGCTCTAACTCTAGTGTGAATTACTGTGGCATCTTATTTCTCTTGGTTTGATTACCAGCTCTTTGGCATTCATCACACCTTGACACCATTTCCTTGGCATCCTTAAACATTGTTGGCCAGTAAAATCCAGATTGAAGCACTTTTGCTGCCGTCCTTTCTCCACTGAAATGACCTCCATATGCAGATCTATGGCACTGCCATAATACTTCCTGCCCTTCCTCATGGGATATACACCTTCTTAGGATTCCATCAGCACACTTTTTGAACAAATAAGAATCGTCCCAGATGTAGTGTTTGGCATCCTTAATTAGCTTCCTCCTCATGTGCCTATTGATGTTGGTTGGTAGTTCCCCAATAGCCTTGAAGTTGGCTATGTCTGCAAACCAAGGAGCTATTCGAATCATCATTAATTGCTCATCAGGGAAGCTTTCATTGATTGCTACTTGCTGCATCTCTTCTTCTTGTGGGATCCTTGAGAGGTGGTCAGCTACCTTGTTCTCTGCTCCGCTCCTATCTTTAATCTCAATATCAAATTCTTGGAGCAGCAAAATCCACCTTATTAGTCTGGGCTTAGATTCTTGTTTGGTAAGCAAGTATTTGAGTGCTGCATGATCAGTGAACATAATTACTTTTGAGCCAATAAGATATGATCTAAACTTGTCAAAAGCAAAAACTATGGCTAAAAGTTCTTTCTCTGTGGTGGTATAGTTCCTTTGATTCTCATTAAGAACCTTGCTAGCATAGTAAATAACATGTACTAGCTTGTCTTTCCTCTGTCCTAGAACAACACCAACAGCAAAATCAGATGCATCACACATTAGTTCAAAGGGGAGATCCTAGCTTGGTGGTGCTATAATAGGTGCAGAGGAGAGTTTCTTCTTAAGTTCATCAAAGGCTATCATGCACTCTCTATCAAAAACAAAGGGAGTATTTGAGACAAGTAGGTTTCTAAGGGGTTTTGCAATCTTTGAAAAATCTTTGATAAACCTCCTATAGAACCCAGCGTGTCCCAAAAAACTTCTGATTGCTTTGACATTGCAAGGTGGAGGTAATTTTTCAATTACTTCCACTTTTTCCTTGTCCACTTCTATGCCATCTTTTGAAATCTTGTGACCAAGAACCACCCCTTCAGTCACCATAAAATGGCACTTCTCCCAGTTTAAAACCAGGTTGGTTTCTTGACACCATTTTAGCACAAGAGCAAGATGGTATAGGCAATCAGAATATGAGTTCCCAAATATAGAGAAGTCATCCATGAATACTTCTATGAACTTCTCAATCATGTCTGAAAAAATGAAGAGCATGCACCTTTGGAATGTTGCAGGTGCATTGCACAATCCAAAGGACATTCTCCTATAAGCAAAGACACCATATGGACAAGTAAACGAAGTTTTTTCCTGATCCTTGGGGTCTACAACAATTTGGATGTAGCTCGAATACCCATCTAGGAAGCAATAATACTCATGTCCTGCCAATCTTTCAAGCATCTGGTCCATGAAAGGTAAGGGAAAGTGGTCCTTCCGGGTGGCTTCATTAAGTTTCCGGTAGTCAATGCACATACGCCATCCGGTCACTGTCCTTGTGGGTATCAATTCATTCTTCTCATTTGCCACAACAGTGATCCCTCCTTTCTTAGGGACTACTTGCACCGGGCTTACCCAAGGGCTGTCTGAGATGGGGTAGATCACCCCTGCTTGCCACAATTTCAACACTTCTTTCTGAACCACTTCATTCATAGTTGGATTCAGCCTCCTCTGTTGTTGTCTTGAAGGTTTGGCATCGTCTTCAAGTAAGATCTTATGCATACACATTGAAGGACTGATCCCTTTCAAATCTGCAAGTGTCCAGCCTACGGCATCCTTGTGTTGTCTCAGCACTTGGATGAGCTCCTCTTCTTGTTCCTTACTCAGACTTGAATTTATGATCACTGGTTGGGTGTTGTTAGCACCTAGATATGCATATTTCAAGTTGGGTGGTAATGCTTTCAGCTCTAGTTTAGGTGGCTCTGCATCTTTGTTGCTTGTAATGGTTGGCATGATTGAGTTTCCCATGGTTGCTTGTGGTGATCCTCCATCTGGTGCTTGTTCCAGCTCAATGGTTCCTCCACATTGTTCTTCTTCCAAGACTTCTTGAACTATTTGTTCCATGGTGTCTACCAGCATGCATTCTCCTATGGATTCCTTGGGGTAACTCATTGCCTTGAAGACATTGAAGACCATTTTCTCTTCATGCAACCTCAAGACTAGTTCCCCTTTTTGCACATCGATGATGGCTCCAGCAGTAGCTAGGAATGGTCTTCCTAAAATAATTGACGTGTTGGCCTCTTCTTCCATGTCCAGCACAACGAAATCAGCAGGGAAGATGAACTTTCCTACTTTCACTAGCAAGTCTTCCACCACCCCATATGGAAACTTAAATGTTCTGTCAGCCAATTAGAGTGCCATTCTTGTTGACTTGGCTTCCTCAATCTTCATCCTTCTCATCATGGTCATGGACATAAGATTTATGCTAGCTCCCAAATCACACAAAGTTTTTTCAATGGTGATGTCTCCTATGATGCAGGGAATTTGGAAACTCCCTGGGTCTTTCAGCTTTTGAGGCAGCTTCTTCTGTATGATAGCGCTGCATTCTTCAGTCAGGATTATGGTTTCTTTTGCTTCCCAGTTCCTCTTTTTGGTTATAAGCTCCTTCAAAAATTTAGCCTAGAGTGGCATTTGTTCTAATGCCTCAGCAAATGGTATGTTGATTTGGAGCCTCTTGAAGATCTCTAGGAACTTAGAAAACTGGCCATCATTCCCATCTTTTCCCAGTCTTTGTGGGTATGGTGCCCTTGGCACATAAGGCTTCAAGACTGATTTTGGTGGAGTAGGGATTTCTTCTTCATCCTTATTCTCATGCTTTGCTGCAACTTCTTCATGCTTGTCTTTGCTTGGGGTTCCATCTTTTACAACCTTCCAACTTCTTAGAGTAATGGCTTTACATTCCCCTCTTGGGTTAGCCATGGTATCACTAGGAAATGTGTGTGCGAGAAGTGGGATTTGCTTGGACAAAATCCCCACTTGTGCTTCCAACTTTGAGATTGCTGTGCCTTGATTTTTCAGATTTGACATGTATTCCATGAGGGTAGAGACTGCTCCTGTAATTTGTGAGGACAGTTGTGCTATTGCAGCTTCCATTCTCTCAAAGTTGCTCTTGATCTCACATGGTTACATAGTTGAGGATTGCGTATCTTGATTGAGGTTGTTGTGTTTGGGTTGGTTACTATGGTATGATGTGTTTTGCGAGTTATGGTAGGGTCTATGGTTCCCTGTTTGATGGTTGGGGTTGTGGTTGAAATGCTGATTTGATGAATAAGGCTTGTTGTGGTCCAGGTTGTGGTATTGTTGATTTTCCCACCCAAAGTTTAGGTGGTTCTTCCAACCTGGGTTGTATGTCTTAGAGTGTAGGTCATATGGTGGTCTGGATGAATTGTTCATATAATTAGCTTGTTCCCAGTCACTTTCAGATTCTTGTGCACTCCCTTCTTGTTGAGGAGTTTGGTCTTGAATGACTGAGGCTTGGTTGGCCTCCATCCTTTTGGTTAGAGCTGCTATTTGAGCTGTAATTGCTTTGTTCTAAGCTAACAAAGCATCTACAGAGTTGAGCTCTAGCACTCCCTTCTTCTGAGTCCTCTCTGAAGCATAGAAATACTCATTTTCAGCTACAGTCTCAATGACATCTATGGCCTCTTCAATGGTTTTCTTCTTATTGAGTGAGCCTCCTGAAGAATGGTCCACAGCCTTCTTTGCTTCATAGGATAGTCCCTCATAAAAGATGTGTAGTTGTACCCATTCATTGAATATTTTTGGTAGGCATCTTCTTATCAAATCTTTGAATCTCTCCCAAGCCTCATAGAGTGTTTCTCCATCTTGTTGTCTGAAACTTTGCACCTCAGCTCTCAGCCTATTGATTCTTTGTGGGGGTAAAATCTTGCAAGGAATCTGTTTACGACCTTCTCCCATGTAGTTAGGCTATCCTTAGGGAATGATTCCAACCACTTTGCTGCCTAATCTCTGAGTGAGAAAGGGAACAAGAGTAGTTTATAGATGTCGGAGTGTACCCCGTTGGACTTTATAGTATCACATATCCTCAAGAATGTGCTGAAATGTTGACTAGGGTCTTCTTAGGCACTTCCTCCATATCAGCAATTATTCTGAACAAGTGTGACGAGCTGAGGTTTCAGCTCAAAATTATTAGCATGAATTATTGGCTTGAGGATGCTGCTGCCACAATTTCCTGGGTTTAGGTTGATGTAGGAGCCTAAGACTCTCCTTTCTTGCCCATCATGATTTACTGGGCCTCCTCTAGCATTGTGAGCTTCTTCTTCATGGTGGTTCTCCATGTTCTCCTCCATGTTTGTTTCAAAATACTCTTTCTCTTCCTCAGCACCAACGACTCCTTTCCCTATTGCTTCCCTCCTTAATCTAAGGAAGGTCCTCTCAGGTTCAGAATCAAAGGAAGTTGAAGCACCGCTTCTTCTACCTGTCATACAACCAACAAGGCAAAAACAAGAGAAGAAAAAGAAAAATTGAATGAAGAAGTTACTCTTGTTAGAGCGGATGTTAGTGTGAGTAGTGCAATTAATCAAACAGTTAGAATATTGGAAATATGTAAAAAAAAAATACCTAAATAAGAAAGAAATAGAACTCAAAATAAAAGAAAATAAAAGGTGCTAAATAAAATAAAATAACAAGGAATTTAAATTGCTTAATCTAGCTCTCCAATTGATTTAATCACTGTCAAATTTAAGCCAATCCCCGACAACGGCACCATAAAACTTGATGACCGGAATTCACCCCCATTCAAAATTGGTGAATTAGTCCTTTTGGCAAGCGCACCAAAATTATCGTCAAGTAATAACCCACAGTGGAGTGGGATCGTATCCACATAGATTGGCAAATTCGAGCAGTTTTAATCAATTGATGAATTAGTCAAGCGGATCAATAGGATTGTAGAGTGCAGAATTGTAAATGACATAAATGTAAATGACTAGAATATAAAGAAAAGTAATAAAGTACAGAAATATAAATGGCAGAAAGTAAAGGGCAGAATCATAAATGACTTGAATGTAAATGGGAATGGGGAATTGATGAATGTAAAAATAAGCAGTAAAGAAATGGATAGATAAGAATGGGGAAAATTCATTGAGATTGGGAGATGTTGTCTCTTTGGATCAAATCTAGCTTATATCCTCTTCAATCATGCAACTCATTAACCTCTTGGCAATCATGATTTATTGAGCCCCAATCCCTTCGTGACTCAATCACTCAGATCTTGATCAATAGCCAATTCCTTGGTCTAATTGCTCATGAAGAGAGATATGCTTGGTCCCTGATTATACCACACACCATTATAGGTCCAAGTAGAGGGAGGATTATATGTCACATATCCAAACACTAAAACCCAAATTCTACTCTAGTGTGAGAAGGGATTTCAAGCATGGTTTCATGTTTCCTTTCCTACGGTTCCCATGAAACCCAATTGCATTCAATCTCTTTCCCAAGATAAATGAATACTAAACATTAAGAACGAAATTCCTTCTAGAAAATCAAAGAGAACATGAAGAGAAGAAGAATATCACTATTATCAATCCATCAAGTACAACAGAGCTCCCTCTCTCAATGAGAGGGAAGTTAGCTACTCATAGCTAAAAAAGTACTCAAATGTGAAGTGTAAAAGTGGATCTAAAACAGACTGCTTAACCCCCCTTCTTTAGTACTCCTTGGTGGTATTTATACTACTCTTGGTAAAATAAAAGAATTACAAAAGTGAAAAAGGAAAACACTGAATAAAAATGACTTCTTAGCTGGCGTGTGGCTGGCGCTTCTCTGGCGTGTCACGTGCCCTTCATTTCCAGCTTGGCGTGCCACGCCTACTCCTTCAAGTGGCACGCTCGTCCCTTTCTCAACCTTAGCGTGCCATCCCTTCGAACTCAAGTGGCATGCCATAGTGGATTTCTTATGTTGGCGTGCCACGCCTTCGAGCTCAAGTGGCACGCCCTTTGCCTTTCTCACTTCTCTTTGCCTCTGGAAACTTGTACTGGCGTGCCACGCCCAAGGTCTGGCGTGCCACGCCCTTACTTCATGCTTGGCTAGGCTTCTCTAGAAAGTTGAACTAGCGTGGCACACCCAGGGTCTGGCGTGCCACGCCCCTTTTGTGAGTGAGTGGGTCCTCTGTTTGGCGTGCCACGCCACGAGCTCAAGTGGCACACCCCAATGCTTCTCTCTTGAATGACACTGGCATGCCACGCCTGGTTGCTCAAGTCGCATGCCTAAATGACGAATAGTGAATGGCGTGCCACACCTTCGACACCAAGTGGCACGCCCCATGTAATTGGCCTCCTTCATCCTCTCTGGAAACTTATACCAGCGTGCCACGCCTAGAGGCTGGCGTGCCACGCCCATGATATTGTCTTGGTTCCAGTATTTGGCGTGCCATGCCTCAGTCTTCAAGTGGCACGCCATAGTGAAATGCTAAGGTTGGCGTGCCACGCCTTCGGTACCAAGTGGCACGCCCAGTCCTTGCTTTTGGTCCTTTGTGCATTGGCGTGCCATGCCTGGTTGCTCAGGTGGCACGCCTAGTCTTCAATTGCCTTTAGCCCCTTCTCTGGATTGTTGTACCAGCGTGCCACGCCATGCTGCTCAAGTGGCTCGCCCATGGATTTCTGAACTCTTCAAGCTTGGCGTGCCACGCCTAGGTTCTCAAGTGGCACGCCCAAGTGAATTCTTGGGGCTGGCGTGCCACGCCTTCGACACCAAGTGGCACGCCATAGTGAAGGTTCTTCTTAGAATGGTGAGTTGGCGTGCCACGCCCCTTTGCTCAAGTGGCACGCCCATAGTAGTTGATGGGTCAGGCGTGCCACGCCCAACTTGGCGTGCCACGCCCCTTTTGTGTCCTCCATTGTAGCTCTCTGGAATTTTGTATTAGCGTGCCACGCCCAGTCTCTGGCGTGCCACGCCCACGTGCATTCTTGGACTTCTTCTCTGGATTTCAGTATTGGCGTGCCATGCCAGTGCATTTTTGTGGCATTTGCTTCAAGTGACATGCCAGTTTCACACGCCCAGCTTCTTGTTTGTCTTCCACCCAATTTTTGATGCTTTTCTCACCTGAAATTCAGCACAACTCATCTCAGAGTGGTGTACCATAATATTCATCAAATAATGCATGAATTGTACTGATCAAATGAGATTTATGCTCTTTTATGGTCTTCTTTATGCAAGAAAGAAGGGTAGATGATGCAAGTCATCATAGCACTTAGGTATTTGAGCGCTGGTGCCTTGTAGCGCCTTGCCCCCTCTTCGATCCTTGGGGCTACCACTTTGGCTAACAATTTCCTTGTAGCAGAGCTCGGTTTTGTGTTGCAACATAGCGCCTCTTGCTCCCTTGTCTCCCTCTTTCGAACCTTGGCTGCCCCATTCTTGAGTGCTGTGCCTTGCTTTTCTTTGTGCCAAGCCCGAAAAAGTGAAAATGTTTTAACGTAGCGCTCCATTCTTTGAGCATTTTGCCTTGCTAATTGAGCGCTCCGTTTGGTGCATTGAGCACTATGCTTTAGCACTCTGCTCTTTGAACCCTTGTCACTAGCGTTCAATTTGTGAACGCTCCGCTCAATTAGTGAGGGCTATGCTTGGTTCCTTGAGTGCTACGCTTTCATGGCTCTTTCTTTTCTTCATCATTTCTTCACCTACAAGTAATCAAACTAACCAAACAAAGAATCACCAAATTCACAAGATCTTTGCATTAATCATCGAATCAACTAATTCCAGCATGAATCCTATGATTTTGTGTCAATTAAATGATGGTTGATTGATTTAACATAACCATGTAAATCTACTCCAAATCACTTACTTATAGTGCAAGAAAGTGCATAAAGCCTAATGAAACAAGTGAAAAATGCTTGAAAAGCTAGCGTAAGATGACTTGTCATCACAACACCAAACTTAAATCTTGCTTGTCCCCAAGCAAGCACTAAACATAAAAAGAAATGAAATGAAACAGAGAAGCATACATGCCCTTATTTAGTAGATGGTTGAACTTGGTTCATGGGATTTTATGCAGACAAATGTAGCTCAATTATTCTTAGCTATCTGATATGGAATATCTCTTTGATGGTTCACTAGAGTTGCTGCTATAATGCCTTGCTTTTTGATTGATCCCTGTTAGCTTTTTTTCTTTCTTTCTTTTGCTTAGAAAGCTTTTTTATTAATGGAAGCACGGTGGCAAGTATTGCAGCAGCCTTTTGGCTTAATTTTTGCTCAACACTTCTTCACCACAGACACTTGGCTTACAATTTTTTCCTAGGAACATTGATGCCCAGCATCTCTTTGGATTACTAAATGCTTTGTAACTAGGTTGCTCTTGATAATGAACTTTCGGTCGGCAATCCTAGATTAGTTAATCTAAGTGGCCAAGTTTTAAAATACTTCTCAGAACCTAATTGTCCAAGCATATCCTAGTACAAAAGCACCACAGGCATGTGTCCTAAGGTCCAAGCTATTGGTGTCTAGCCTTATTGTTTGTTTTTTTGCCAATTATTGGCTTTTCTTTTCTTTTTCTTCCTCACTTTGATCCATTCTCAAGGGATATTCATTGATAAAAGGCTTTACAGCAGTAGCTTAATTCACACTACAAAGGACATTTTATTATGCAGCTTTTCTAATCATTAAATCAAACAAGTACCACCACTGAATTTCATTAAGCTTATTGAGCTAATCATTAAATCAAACAAGTACCACCACTGAATTTCATTCTAATTTCTATAACATTGGACCATCACTTTTCTATATCAAACATTTTTCTTTTATTCATGCAAGAGGGGAAACAAAATAGAATTTAAGCAAATGATTGATAACAAGCATAATGCAAGCTAGCATTCTTAGTAAACATCTCCACTTACACCTAATTGAACACTTCAGCAAGACATATAGGACTCTCCAAGTTAAAACACAGTAAAAAGGATTAAGTGTCAATACAACCTGGTGGGCATGTCTCTCAGCTTTTCTTCTGTCCTCATCATTTCTCTTTGTTGTATCTCCTTTGGATGATGACGCAGATCCCTTCCAAAGGTTGAATGTTTTCCTGCATAATCCTTAGAAGTTGCTTGTTTCCCAAGCCCTTAGGCAATTGATTAGCATACAGAAATTGTATGTAGGCGTGTGAACTTAATTTGGTGTGTGAACACCAAACTTAGTTTCTTGTCAATGTTTCTTATGCAACAAGCCAACCATATATGAAACTTTGTGCCTTTACTGAAGGTCACAAAACTAAAATTGGAAAACAGACAATGGCTAAGTAGTTTTTCTGATTGCTTGGAGCTAGCAACTATTTATGCAGAAGGTGAAAATGTGTTTTTAAGTGAGATTTTTGGTGGAACACCAAACTTAGCATCCTTCATTCTCCCTTAAATTGTTTTGCTGTGCAACACCAAACATAGCTCCTTGCAATACAGATAAAGCCACTTGACCTTTTTATTGAAATATTTAGGAAAAGAAAACTACCTCTGGTTGGGTTGCCTCCCAATAAGCGCTCTTTTAATGTCACTAGCTTGACATTTCTCATTCTTGCTCAACTTAATTCTTGAACCTCCTTCTCTTTCTTCCAAGGGCCTCCCAAATAATGCTTTGCTCTGTGGCCATTTGCAGTGATTGTGTCCTTTGTAGCCTCATCCAGAAGTTCAAGGCTTCCATAAGGGAGAACCTTTGTGATCAAATAGGGGCCAGTCCATTTAGACTTGAGCTTGCCTGGGAAAATCTTGAGCCTGGAATTATATAGGAGTACTTGCTGTCCTGGTTTGAACTCTCTTTTCAGAATTCTCTTGTCATGCCACTTTTTAGCTCTCTCCTTGTATATCTTTGCATTCTCATAAGCTTCTAGTCTGAATTTATCTAGCTCATTGAGTTGCAACAACCTTTTTTCTCCTGCTGCTTGAGGATCAAAATTGAGGAGCTTAGTGGCCCAGTAAGCTCTGTGTTCTAGCTCCACAGGAAGGTGGCATAATTTTCCATAGATCAGCTGAAATGGAGACCTTCCTATAGGGATTTTGAATGCTGTTCTATATGCCCACATGGCATCATCCAGCTTCCTGGCCCAATCTTTCCTGGTGGTTCCCCTAATTTTCTCCAGAATCCTCTTCAACTCCCTATTTGCAAGCTCTTCTTGGCCATTGGTCTATGGGTGATATGGTGTGGCTACTTTATGCATCACCCCATATTTGTGAAGTCATTTCTCCATCTGTTTATTGCAAAAATGACTGCCACCATCAATGACAAGACCCTTAGGCACTCCATATCTAGTGAAAAAGTGCTTCTTAAGGAATTGAAGGACAATTTGTGCATCACATGTGGTTGTGGCTGGTAGCACAAATTGCGAATCATACTTTTCACAACGCGTACCACTAACCAGCAAGTGCACTGGGTCGTCCAAGTAATACCTTACGTGAGTAAGGGTCGAATCCCACAGAGATTGTTGGTTTGAAGCAATCTATGGTTATCTTGTAAATCTTAGTCAGGAAGTCAATTATGTTTATCAATTGAATTGTGAATAACCAGTAGAGCATAAATTAAAAGTTACTTGTTGTGCAGTAATGGAGAATATGTTGGAGTTTTGGAGATGCTTTGTCCTCTGAATCTCTGCTTTCCTCTGTCTTCTGATTCACGCACGCACGTCCTCCTATGGCAAGCTGTGTGTTGGTGGATCACCGTTGTCAATGGCTACCTTCCATCCTTCTAGTGAAAACTACGCTCACGCGCTCTGTCACAGCACGGCTAATCACCGGTTGGTTCTCGATCCGGTTGGAATAGGATTTACTATCCTTTTGCGTCTGTCACTAACGCCCAGCCTTCAGGAGTTTGAAGCTCGTCACAGTCATTCAATCCTTGAATCCTACTCGGAATGCCACAGACAAGGCTTAGACTTTCCGGATTCTCATGAATGCCGCCATCAGTTCTAGCTTATACCACGGAGATTCTGATTAAAGAATCTACGAGACACTCATTCAATCGGATATAGAACGGAGGTGGTTGTCAGGCACATGTTCATGGGTTGAGGAAGGTGATGAGTGTCACAGCTCATCACCATCATCACAGTTAAGCGCGAATGAACATCTTAGATAGGAACAAGCGTGTTTGAATGAAAACAAAAATACTTGCATTAATTCATTGAGACACAGCAGAGCTCCTTACCCCCAACAATGGGGTTTAGAGACTCATGCCGTCAGAGAATACAAAGTTTAGATCTGAAATGTCATGAGGTACAAAATAAGTCTCTAAAAGTTGTTTAAATACTAAACTAGTAGCCTAGGGTTACAAAATATGAGTGGACTATGATGGATGATGCAGAGATCCACTTCTGGGGCCCACTTGGTGTCCTGGGGCCCACTTGGTGTGTGCTGGGGCTGAGACTTTAAGAAATCCACGTGCAGAGGCCATTTGTGGAGTTGAACGCCAGTTTTTGTGCCAGTTTGGGCGTTCAACTCCAGTTTTTAATCCTTTTCTGGCGCTG
>NC_029789.2:61808867-61827045 GCF_000816755.2 Arachis ipaensis | reverse complement strand
TTGTGCTCCTCTATTTCCAGCACAACAAAGTCAGTGGGAAAGGCGAATGGCCCAACTCTGACAATCATGTCTTCAATCACTCCTGATGGGTATTTAGTGGAACCATCAGCAAGTTGGAGACATATCCTGGTTGGTTTAACTTCTTCAGTTAAGCCAAGCTTTCTGATAGTGGATGCAGGTATCAGGTTGATGCTCGCCCCAAGATCGCATAGAGCTGTCTTGGTGCAATCACCTTCTAATATGCATGGTATCAGAAAACTCCCAGGGTCTTTAAGCTTTTCAGGAAAGCTTTTCAGAATGACTGCACTGCATTCTTCAGTGAGGAGAACTCTTTCTGTTTCTCTCCACTCCTTTTTATGACTCAAGATCTCTTTCATGAACTTGGCATAAGAAGGTATTTGCTCAAGTGCCTCTGCAAAAGGAATCTTTATTTCAAGAGTCCTTAGATAATCTGCAAAGCGAGCAAATTGCTTATCCTGCTCCTCTTTCCGGAGTTTTTGAGGATAAGGTATCTTGGCTTTATATTCCTCAACCTTAGTGGTTAAAGAAGCCTTTTTAGAGGGGTTGTTATCAGCACTTGTGTGTGTCTGATCCCTCACTGGCAATTGAATGCTAGATTCAGAAGCTGGAGTGACGTTAGATGCCAACTCACTGTCTGTTCCTGGCGCCTGAACGCCAGAAATGTGCCCCTGTTGGGCGTTCAGCGCTGGATTCTGCTCCATTTGGGCATTCAACGCCAGATTCTTGCCCATTTCTGGCGTTGAACGCCAATCCTGCCTTGTTTCTGGCACTGAACGCCAGTTTTGGGCATGGTCTGGGCGTTCAGCGCCAGCCTTCCACCCATTTTCTGGCGTTTTAGTGCCAGAATTATTTTTCCCTGGGCTCTTACTGTCCTCAGGGGAATCTTTGGTGGGTCGCTCCTTTCTTGAATTTTTGATGCCTTGAGGTGGGGTATTTAATGTTTTCCCACTTCTTAATTGAACTGCTTGGCATTCTTCTGCTATTTGCTTTGATAGCTGCTGTTTGGGGGTTCAACTCCAGTTTTTTATCCTTTTCTGGCGCTGGACGCCAGAATTGGGCAGAGAACTGGCGTTGAACGCCAGTTCACATCGTCTATCCTTGTGCAAAGTATGGACTATTATATATTGCTGGAAAGCCCTGGATGTCTAATTTCCAACGCAATTGGAAGCATGCCATTTCGAGTTCTGTAGCTCCAGAAAATCCACTTTGAGTGCAGGGAGGTCAGAATCCAACAGCATCAGCAGTACTTTTTCAGCCTGAATCAGATTTTTGCTCAGCTCCTTCAATTTCAGCCAGAAAAATACCTGAAATTACAGAAAAACACACAACTCATAGTAAAGTCCAGAAATATGAATTTTTTCCTAAAAACTACTAGAAATAGACTAAAAACTAACTAAAACATACTCAAAACTATATGAAATTATCCCCAAAAAGCGTATAAAATATCCGCTCATCAGTGGCTATAGCTTCCACCCACTTTGAGACATACTCCACTGCTACCAGAATGTATTTGAAGGAGTACAAAGGGGGAAAAGGGCCCATAAAATCAATGCCCCAAAGATCAAATAGCTCCACTTCAAGAATGAAATTTTGAGGTATTTCATTTCTTTTTGATAATCCTCCAGCTCTTTGGCACTCATTACACTGATGAACGAACTCTCTGGCATCCTTGAATACAGTTGGCCAATAGAATCTACTTTGCAGTACTTTGGCAACTGTTCTCTCTGGTCCAAAGTGTCCACCATAGGCTGAACCATGACAATGCCACAATATGTCTCTCATCTCAGTTTCAGGGTCACACCTCCTAATCATTCCATCCGGACATCTTTTGAACAAAAATGGTTCATCCCACAAAAATTTCCTAGCTTCATTGAGTAGCTTTTTCACTTATTGCTTGGAGAGTTCTTGAGGGATCTTTCTTCCCACCTTGTAGTTTGCTATGTCAGCAAACCAAGGTGCTTGTTGGACTTGGAAAAGATGTTCAATAGGAAATTTCTCATTCACTTGCTGTGGTACATCTTGATTGGCCTCTTATGGCACTCTTGACAAATGATCTGCCACCTGATTTTCGCTCTCCTTCCTATCTCTTACTTTAATGTCAAATTCTTGTAGCAGCAACACCTATCTGATGAATCTGGGCTTTGCATCCTATTTAGACATAAGATACTTGAGAGCAGCATGATCAGTATATACTATAACTTTTGAACCAATCAAGTATTGTCTAAACTTATCAAATGCATATACAATGACCAGTAGCTCTTTCTTTGTGGTTGTGTAATTCTTTTGTGCCTCATTTAACACCTTACTGGCATAGTATATGACATGATGCAGCTTGTCTTTCTTTTGCCCCAATATAGCACCAATTGCAACATTACTTGCATCACACATAAGTTCAAAGGAAGTCCCCATTCTGGAGGTGTGATGATTGGTGCTGTAGTGAGTTTTCTTTTTAAAGTTTCAAAGGCATGTTTACAATTATCATAAAAAATGAAAGGATTTTCAACCACTAGCCAATTGCTCAATGGTTTGGCTATTTTTGAAAAGTCTTTGATGAATCTTCTATAGAATCCAGCATGCCCAAGGAAACTTCTTACTGCCTTTACATTGACAGGTACAGGGAGTTTTTCAATGATTTCTATTTTAGCTCTATCAACCTCTATACCCTTGTTTGAAACTTTATGCCCAAGAACAATACCCTCTGGTACCATGAAATGGCGTTTTCCCCAATTTAAGACTAAATTTGTTTCTTGGCATCGTTTCAATACAAGAGTTAGATGTTGCAAACAATTTCAAAAGAATTTCCAAAAATAGAGAAATCATCCATGAGGACCTCTAAGAATTTTTCAACCATGTCTGAAAAGATGGAGAGCATACACCTTTGAAAGGTAACTGGGGTATTGAATAGCCCAAATGACATCCTTCTGTAGGCAAAAACTCCAAATGGACATGTGAATGAGGTCTTTTCTTGGTCCTTAGGGTCCACCACTATCTGATTTTACCCAGAATACCCATCCAGGAAGCAATACTAAGCATGGCCAACCAACCTCTCCAGCATTTGATCAATAAAAGGGAGAGGAAAGTGATCTTTCCTTGTAGCCTCATTCAGTCTCCTATAGTCTATGCACATCCTCCAACCAGTCACTATCCTTGTAGGGATCAACTCATTCTTCTCATTAGAGATCACAGTCATTCCTCCTTTCTTTGGCACAACCTGAACTAGGCTTACCCAAGAGCTATCAGAGATTGGGTATATGATTCTAGCATTTCATAGCTTCATTACTTCCTTTTGAACTACTTCCTTCATGGTTGGGTTGAGTCTTCTTTGAGGTTGTACTACAGGTCTTGAATCCTCTTCTAGCAAAATTTTGTGCATGCGGATGGCAGGGCTTATGCCCTTGATATCATCAATGGTCCATTTTAAAGCTGTCTTGTGAGCTTTCAATTTTTCAACCAGCTTTGCCTCCTCTTCCATGCTTAAGGAGGAATTGATGATTACTAGCAGAGTCTCTCCTCCTCCCATAAATGCGTACTTGAGATGAATAGGTAGAGGTTTTAATTCTTGTTTTGGCACCTCCTTTCTTCCATTGTCTCTTGACCTCCTTCCCCTTCTTCTTCCTATTGCTCATGATATTTGGCTTCCAACATTTCTTCTACTAAACCCTCTATCATATCCATTCTCATGTAGTTCTCTTGCTTAGGGGGATGTTGCATTGATTTGAAAATATTGCTGACCATTTGCTCATTTTGCACCCTGAAGATCATTTCTCCCTTTTCTACGTCAATAATAGCTCTTGCTACGGCTAGGAATGGTCTTCCCAGGATAATTGAGTTATTTTCTTCCTCTTCTATGTCTAAGATCACAAAGTCTGCAGGGAAGATAAACTCTCCAACCTTTACTAATAGATTTTCCACAATTCCATTGGGTGTCTTGATTGATCTATCGGCCATGACAAGTGACATCCTGGTGGATTTGATTTCTTTTATAACAAACTTTCTCATCATTGAGAGGGGCATCAAGTTGATGCTAGCACCTAGATCGCAGAGAGCTTTCTCCAATGTCATCTTGCCTATGGTGCATGAAACTATAAAACTCCCTGGATCTTTATGCTTTGGTGGAATACCCCTTTGAATTACTGCACTACATTCTTCAGTGAGCATGACAGTTTCCTTCTTATGCTAGCTTCTCTTCTTATTGATGAGCTCCTTCAAGAATTTAGCATATAGAGGCATCTGCTCTAATACTTCAGCAAGTGGGATATTAATCTCCAGCTTCTTGAAGACCTCAAGGAACTTAGGGAATTGTTGATCCTTGAGTTCTTTTTGTAGTCTTTGAGGATATCGCAGAGGAGGTGTGTAAGCCTTCACAACCTTCTTCTGTTCTTGTGATGATTCCTCCATGACTTGCTTCCCTTTCCTTGAAAATTATGGCTGCTCATCTTTCTCTTTAAGCTTCTCCTGTTCTTGCTTGTCTTCTTTCTTGTTGCTGGCTTCATCTTTTTTGCTGCTAGCATTGTCATTGTCCATAGGCTTCTTCTTGACTTCTCTGTCATTCACCAAGGTTCTTCCATTTCTTAATTGGATAGCTTTGCATTCTTCTTTGGGATTCAGAATAGTATCACTTGGGAGTGAACTTGTTGGTCTTTCAATCACTGCTTGCTTGGACAGTTGCCCAATCTGCCTTTCTAAGTGTCTCATTGAGGCTTCATGATTCTTGATGGTCATCTCCTGATGTTTCATTATTTTTTCCATCAATATCTCCAAGTTTGAGATCCTTTGAGCATCTTGTGGTGTCTGTGGCTGATTGTGGGATGTTGAGGGTGGATGATAGTTATTTTGGTTAGTGGCTGGGTTATTGGGTGGATAATAGCTGGAATTAGGGTAGTTATTTTGGGGTTTTCTATATGGATTGTGGTTAGTGTTTTGCTGGTTGTGGTTTATATTTCTTAAGTTGTTCTGGTTTGAATTCTTTTGCCAAGGCTGCTGGTTTTGATTGTCTCCCCACCTTAGATTTGGATGGTTCTTCCAAGAAGGGTTGTATGTGTCTCCATGGAATTCAATCTGGCTGGATCCTTGGTTGTGCATGTAGTTCACTTATTCCTACTGCTGATCTTCATAATTTTCCTTATTTTGTCCCCACCCAGCTGGTGGTTGATTGGTGACATTTACTGATGCAACTTGCAGACTATCAATCCTCTTAGCCATCTGCTCAAATTATTACTGGATTTGCTGATGTATCACCTTATTTTGAGCTAGAATAGTGTCCACACCTTCCAACTCCAGTACACCCTTTCTCTAGGCTGGTTGGCATTGTCTTTGATGAGCAAAAAAGTATTGATTGTTTGCCACCATATCTATGAGGTTTTGGTCTTCCTCTGCTGTCTTTATTAGTTGCAATGAATCTCTTGCTGAATGATTTAATGCTTCCTGAGCTTTCAGAGTTAACCCTTCATAGAAATTCTGAAGTATGTCCCATTCATTGAATATTTGAAGGGGGCATTTTCTAATCAAGGCCTTGTATTTCTCCCAAGCCTCATAGAGGGATTCTGCATCCATATGTGTGAAAGTTTGCACCTCTGTCTTCAATCTGATAATCCTTTGAGGTGGGTAGAACTTGGCTAGGAATTCGCTCACTACATCCTCCTAGCTAGTGATGCTTTCTTGTGGAAAGGCTTCCAGCCATTGAGCAGTCTTGTCCCTCAATGAAAATGGGAACAGCAAGAGTTTATATAGAGTAAATAGACAAATTAGTCCACGAAAGATAGCCCGATCTCCAAATTAGTCCCCGTAAGAAAAAGATAATAAAAATTGTCCCCGAAAAATTTAAAATTGGTAACGTTAGTCCTTCCGTCAAATGTTTGAGTAACGGCGTGAACATATGCTGACCTGGCCATTAGTGTGACACCTCAGCGAAACCTTAAACGGCGTCGTTTTGCTTGCTCCCCGTTGCAACGCTTGGGTTTTCATCCCTGTTTCCTATTATCTCTCTAGTTACATCCTTCTTCTGAAAAGAAAGAACCTCTGCAATCCCTTCTTCTTAGTTGTTTCCTCCAGGAAGACGAAGCATTGAACGGCGACGACCAAGCTTGACCGACGACGACAGTATGCTGGAGATGTTGGTGACCAGTTTGCGACGACGTTGGTCAACCGAAAAGGGCACTCTATCGCCTTGCGTAAGAGGTAGGTTAGCTTTCTTTTGTTATTTTGTGAGAGTGATTGTAGTTTTATCTCCTGATCAATGTGGTTGTATTATCGTTGGAAATCCATTGTTACTGTTTGTAATGTTAGGGTTTAGGAGAATGTTTTCATGCTTAGGGATTTGGTGATTATCCATGATATGACCCTGTTTTTGGATTCTTGAGAACGTTGTTTGTGCTCTGTGTAGCTGCATGTGTGTGTTTTAGATTTATTTTGGTAGTTGATGTTGAATATGCTTTGCCTCTCCATGAAAAAAATTTCCATCAGCTGTGTGTATTGCTGTTTTGGTTTCAAATGGAAGGTTCCCCTATGACCTTTGTATTTTACCATGGTGGGAAGTTCCAAACAGATGAATCAGGCTATCTGTGTTATCAACCAGATAATACTGAGTATTAATAGATGTAGATTCAGACACTCTAGACATTTTCTTTGTAAAGGGATACTATAAGGAGCTGGGATATACTGAGATGAATAATTGCTTGTGAAAAGTGCCTGGAACACTGCTGGATAATGGCTTGAGGAGGCTAGAAAATAACACTGATCTGTTGGCATTGGTTAAGGATTGCAGGAGGAATCATCACCTCATAAACATCTATTTTGAGCATGTAGTGTCTAAGCCACACGTGGTTGACTGCATGAGTGAGGATGATGATGATGTACTATGTTTGCCAACCATCCTTGAAGAAGCAGAGAAACTGAACAAGGACCACAATGATGCAATGTCCCAAGATTATTGTAAGACAACAAAAAAATCACCTCAGCCAAAAAGAGCCAAAACTCAGCCCACTCCTAAGACCACTCCTCAGCCCATTGCTAAGGCCACTCCTCAGCCCACACCTAAGCCCACTCCTCAGCCCACACCTAAAGCCACTCCTCAGCCCACTCCTGAGTCCACACCTAAGCACACTCCTCAGCCCAACCCCCAACCCACACGTACGCCCACACCTAAGCCCACTCTAAAGCTCAAAACTAAGCCCATGAAAAAGCCCGTCCAGTAGCCCAAACCTTGGACTAAACCCAGGCTGCTAAAGGGAGTGGCAAGGCTACAGCAGCCGATAAGATTAGCAAGAAGGTGAAAGCTACAACCAGTACAAGATCTGGAAGGCAAGTTAAGGCAACTCCAGTTGATAATGATAGTGACTCTCATGATTCATATGAGAGTGCTGAAGATAGTTTGTACAAGCCTCCAAAAATTTCAGGAGATTCTATATACAGTAGTGACAGTGATAGTGGAGTTGATGGAGTAGAGTCTTCTAGGGCCAAGAAAGTAGATCACAGAGAGAAGCATAGGCCTGCTGCTGACAAAACAAGGGACAAAGCTATTGAAACTGATGACTCCAGCTATGAGGATATCGAATCTGATGAATGCTCTGATGGAGGTATTCTATAATTAATTGTGTATGAGTTATTGAATTTGCTTGTTTAATAGATCTGCTTCAACTAATTTTTTTCTATTAAAATCTTGTGGTATTTTCATGTAATTTCAGAGTCAGATGACGAATTTTTATGGGAAGAATCATCAGATGGAGATGAATGGAAGTCAGAAGATTCTGCCCATGAGTTAGACTCTGAAGATGAAGGGCCAACTGTGTATCCAAATTATAATGACAAGGGCAAATTTGGTGATCTGAAGTTTGAGGTAAGTATGGTTTTCAAATCCAAGCAACATTTTATGGCTGCCACTAGAGATTACACAATACAATGGGGTAGGAATATAAGGTTCTGTAAGAATGACAAGGTTAGAGTCAGGGCTGTTTGTAAGTGTGAAGACTGTCCATGGGTAGTATATTGTAGACACAAACCCAGTGATGGTTCCTGGCAGATAAAAACACTGTCCATGAGTAGTATATTGAAGACTGTCCAAGAATTTTCAGCCTCTGCAGAGTCAATCTAAAGCTACAGCAACAATGGCATTTCAGACGAAGAAGGGATTAGGGTTTATAAACCTAGGACTAATTTGACTTACATATGGAAACATATCATGTCACCAGCCACTCTGCGCCAAGCTAGCATGCTGATATGCCACACTGACAGCCACATAAGCAACAGTTAACGGCGTCAATGACGGAATTCACGGAACATTGGCAGAAGGACTAACGTTACTAATTTTAAATTTTTGGGGACAATTTTTATTATCTTTTTCTTACGGGGACTAATTTGGAGACCGGACTATCTTTTGGGGACCAATTTGGCTATTTACTCAGTTTATATATGTCTGGATGCACACCATTGGATTTCACTGTGTCACAGATCCTCAGGAAGATAGATAAATGCTGATTTAGATCTTCTAGTGGGCTTCCTCCATAGGAGCAGTTGTTTTGTACCAAAGTGATGAGTTGGAGCTTCAATTCAAACTTGTTTGCATTGACATTTGGGATAAGAATGCTACTCACACAATGCCTTGGATTAGCAAATGTGTAAGAAGACAAGACTCTCCTCTGGGGTTGACCATTGTTGTTGGCTACTCCCACTAGTGGATTTGTTGGATTCTCTTCCATTTCTTGATATTCTTCTTCAGAAGTTTCTTCACCAATGACCCCCTTTCCTCTGGCTTCCCTTCTTAGTCTTCGAAGAGTTCTCTCGCCACGATCACCAGAGGTGGAGACCTCTCTCCTTGCTTCTGTCATACAAATAAAACAACAAGAAACACACAGAGCACTCTGTAGCTTGAGTGCAGTGATAGTTAGTAGAGATAAAGTCTCAAATAGTTAGTGTGCTTGTCAAAAATAAAGAAAAAAAAAAGAAAAAGTGCTTAATCTAGACCACCACCTTACTTAATCATTGTCAATCTAGATCAATCCCCAGCAACGGCACCAAAAACTTGATGGGTGAAAATGTGATTCCACACAAACTCACCGGCAAGTGTACCAGGTCGCATCAAGTAGTAATAACTCACAAGAGTGAGGTCTATCCCACAGGGATTGATGGATTGTGCAATTTTAGTTAGGTGATGAATTTAGTTAAGCAAACAGTTGACGAATTGAGTGATTTTGAATGACAGAAGCTAAATTGCAAGTAAATAAAGGTGCAGAAGGAAATTGAGAAGAAGAATAAAGTGCAGAAGAGGTAAATTGCAAGTAACTTAAAGAACAAGAAAGTAAAAGAGCTGAAACTTAAATTGCAAGAAAAGTAAATTGTAGAAACTTAAAGTGCAAGAAATGTAAATTGCTGAATCTAAATTGCTGAGAAATGTAAATTGCTTGAAGAGTAAAAGGGATTTGGGTACTGGGATTCAGATTCAACAAGAAATTGCAAGTTAAAAAAGATCAGGGATCTCTGAGATGAAGAAATTCAGCTCAGCAACCAAATAGAAATGTAAAATCCCTTGAAGAAACAAATAGCAAGAAAACTTGATTTATTGGTGAAATTCTTAAAGAGAAATTGAAGATCGAAGAAGAACAAAGAGATTAAGAAGTAGATCTAGATCTCAATTGCTCTCTTGATCAAGCAGAAAAGTAATTACAGAAGAAATAAAAAGGAAGACAGTAAATAAAACTCAGATCCAATTTTCCAATTCCCAAAACAGAAAAGTAGAAGTTGCAGAAGAAGAAAATGAAAACAGAAAACTAAACTCAGATCCAATTCTTAGAATAATTGAGAAGAGAGGTAAAAGATGATTCTCAGATTTGGAATCAATGGAGCTCTTCAATCTCAATTTAAATTCCAAGAACAGACAGTAGAAGTTGCAGAAAAAAATG
The DNA here is from genome assembly GCF_000816755.2 of Arachis ipaensis. Taxonomy (NCBI): domain Eukaryota; kingdom Viridiplantae; phylum Streptophyta; class Magnoliopsida; order Fabales; family Fabaceae; genus Arachis; species Arachis ipaensis. The sequence goes on along the minus strand of NC_029789.2, from coordinate 61,817,131 downwards.
AAAATGTAGAAAGAAAACTAAATCCAATTCCCAATTCCCGAATTCCCAAATGAAAATTTAAAAGTGAAAACAAAAATTGAGCTCAAGGTCCAAAGGTAAAAGTCTTCTACAAATCAAATTAACTCCTATTTATACACTTTCTATTTTTGGTTTTCAGAATTTGGAGTGGGCTTTTCAAATTTGTGAAGAAGTGGATCCAAGATGGCATTTGATTTGAAAATGAACCAAGGTTGCTAGCTCCAGTGGAGCGCTCAGTTTGGTTAGTGAACTGAGCGCTCACTAGCTTTGCTTTTGTTCCCCCTTTTCGAGCCTTGGTTGCTCCCCTTTGTGCCAATTTCCTCAGTGCTCAGTTGGAAGTTTCCAACGTAGCGCTACTTTGCTGCCTTATGCAAGCTTTGCTTTTCTCTTCATGTGCCACGAAACGTTCACTAGTTTGAACGTAGCGCTATTTGAGCGCTGGTGCCTTGTAGCGCCTTGCCGCCTCTTCAATCCTTGGGGCTACCACTTTGGCTAACAATTTCTTTGTAGCAGCGCTCAGTTGTGTGATGCAACGTAGCGCCTCTTGCTCCCTTGGCTGCCCCATTCTTGAGTACTGCGCCTTGCTTTTCTTTGTGCCAAGCCCGAAAAAGTGAAAATGTTTTAACGTAGCGCTCCATTCTTTGAGCATTTTGCCTTGCTAATTGAGCGCTCCGTTTGGTGCATTAAGCGCTATGCTTGAGGGCTTTGCTCTTCGAACCCTTGTCACTAGCGTTCAGTTTGTGAACGCTCCGCTCAATTAGTGAGCGCTATGCTTGGTTCCTTGAGTGATATGCTTTCATGGCTCTTTCATTTCTTCATCAATTCTTTATCCCTCTCTCAAGGATCAGAGGAATTCCAATTATGAATAGCTTCTCTGTCAAGACAACTATCCAATTGAATTAAGATCGAAAGCTTTCTGACAAAATCAAGAGAAAAGATAGAAGAAGATGATGAAAACTATTGTTGATCCATTGAATTACAATAGAGCTCCCTAACCCAATGAAAGGGGTTTAGTTGTTCATAGTTCTCAGAATGGAAAGTGGAATTAAAAAGTACATTGCAGAATTAAATTAAAAAGTAAAGAGAAAGTAAATGGGCAGAGTTTCAGTACTCAGTGTGTAAGCCCCCTAACTAACTTAACTCTAAACTATTTATACACTTCTTCAATTGATCTTCAAGTATCTTGGATTGGGCTTTTGCCCTTTCTGAAGTGGGTTGAAGTAGCTCCAATGTAGTTGAGAAGAGAAGGGTTGAATTACAGAGTTCTGAAAGTTCTGATATCCATGTTGGAGTCCACGTTTGAGGGAAAACGTTGAGTCCAACTCCCTTTTGAAAAAATGGAATCTGGGTGCTTTAGGCAACGTTTGACTCAACGTTGGAGCACCAACGTTCTCTTAGTGACGCATACGCGTGGGCCACGCATGCCCGTGGATGGCCATTTTTGTCATTCCACGCGTGCGCGTCACCTATGCGTACGCATGGTTGGAAAGAATTGCACGCCCACGCGTACGTGTCCCTGACGCGTACGCGTCGATGCAATTTACCAAACTCCAAATTTTGAAGCATATCACGTACGTTGGCCTTAGCGTTTGACTACAAATGCTCCCTCCAACGTTGGTGCATCCACGCGTGCGCGTCACCTACGCGTGCACGTGGATTGTCAAACTTCCACACTCGCTTAAACCCCAAATTTGAATGCCATATCGGGTACTTTGGCCTTAACGTTGGACCAAGAATGTTCCCTCCAACGTTGGCCTATCCACGCGTGCGCGTCACCCACGCGTGTGCGTGGATTGTTAAAATTCCAGTATGCACGCGTGCGCGTCACGCACGCGCGTCACGCACGCGTACGCCTCGCACTCAATTTTTCCAATTTCCAGAAAGCCATTTGTATTAAACGTTTATCTTTTCTGGTTTTATTTTGGTGCTTGGTGACTTGTTTCCATCGACGCGTACGCGTTACTGACGCGTACACATGACTGACGCGTACGCGTGACATGCACCACGTGCAGAAAACGTAGAAGACGCTTGGGCAATTTTGAGCTGAGTTTGGACCCTATTTTCGGCCCAGAAACACATACTATAGCCAGGGGACAAGTAGAGACACAACACACATTCTCATTCACATAGTTTTGAGTTTTAGATTGGAATCTTAGAGAGAGATACTACTTCCTCTAGGTTTTCTTCACATTCATAGTTTTAGAGTTTTATACTTTTGATTTGGATATTGAGAAGAGTCACTACCTCCGTTGAAGTTTCCATTATTCTAGTTTGTTTCCTTATTCCTTTACTCTTTTAATCACCTGTTAACCCTGTTGAGATATGGATGTTTATGATTTTGGGATTTATTAATGCAAAGAACTACTTTTACCTTTAATTAATTTTCAGTTATTATTTTATTTAATTTATCATGTCTTCTTTCTATTCCCTTTATATGCCTGTGAAAGTGGTATTCATGTCAATGGAGTAGACTCCTAACTTGACTTGGGAGTTGATTAAAAGGAGATCCTTGAGTTGGAATACTCAAGTGTAATTGGGAATTGGAAGTTGTTGGCTGGCTCTCTAGTCATTAACGCTAATCCTTCCATAGGAGAGGATTAGGACTTCTAAATTGGAGCCGGTTAAGTTACTTGACTTTCCTTTATTCGGTAAGGGATAACTAAGTAGAAGCAACAACCTCTTACCATTACACTTGGAAAAATTCAACAAGGATAGAACTTCCAACTAATCTTCTTCTGGTCAAGGCTTTTTATTTTGATTATATAAATTCTCTTACTAATTTTCATTGCTTTAATTTACAATAATTTATTTTTCAGTTCTCTAACTCTAAAAATTCTCAGAAAATTTCTGACTAATAAAATAGCACTCTTTTGTCAACTCGTTGAGAGACGACCTGGGATTTCTACTCCCAATATCTTTATTCTAAATTTGTGACAACCCTTTTAAATTGATAAGCAGAATTTTCGTCGGTTAAGAACTGTACTTGCAACGCTGTTCTTATTATAAATTCTTAATCGGCAATTTTCCGTCCGTCACTTACGCGTGGGCCACACCTGTGCGTCGATGGCCATTTTTTCCATTCCATGCGTGCGCGTCACCTATGCATACGCGTGGTTGGGAAGAATTGCACGTCCACACGTACGCGTCCCTGACGTGTACGCGTCGATGCAATTTCCCAAACTTTAAATTTTGAAGCATATCGCGTACGTTGGCCTTAGCGTTGGACTACAAATGCTCCCTTCAACGTTGGCGCATCCACGCATGCGTGACACCTATGCGTGCGCGTGGATGCCAGTTCTTAAACCCCAAATTTTGATGCCATATCACGTACGTTGGACTTAACGTTGGACCAAGAATGTTCCCTCCAACGTTGGCCTATCCACGCGTGCAAGTCACCCACGCATGCGTGTGGATTGTCAAAATTCCACTATGCACGCGTGCGCATCGCCCACGCATACGCTTCGCACTCAATTTTTCCAATTTTCAGAAAGCCATTTGTATTGAAAAACGTTGGAGGTAACTTTGGCTCACCAATGTTCCCTCCAACGTGGGTATCAGAATTATGCAGCAAATTCCCCTGCTCCTTTCCTCTCAATGTTTGAGGCAACGTTGGTGGTCCAACTTTGCCACCAACGTTGCTTCCCTTTCTTCCTGCATTGGCCATTTCTTTCAACTTCTTTTCATGTATTTCTTCACTTGTCATCAACCAATACATGCATCAAAATCTTGCTAAAGTCATGAGAAATTGCATCATTCTTAGCACACAAGTAATCGTGGCCAAAATCTCATGAAAATGCATCAAATTAATCATGCTTGAATGAGTCAAGGTATACATGAATTTTTAACCCAGTTGCTTACTTATAGCTCAAGAAAGTGCATAAAACCTACTAAAAACAAAAGAAAAAGGCTAGTGAAACTAGCCTAAGATGCCTTGGCATCATGAGCTCACGTGTCAGTTGAATCGCCAGAACCCGACACATCTGGTAGCTAATCCAGACATTTGTCTCTAGGTTGCACATCTCCAGGTGGATCATAAACAAAGGAGAGTGCCTTTCCACATCGAAGGAGTGTGCCTTTCCACCTTCTCCTGAAGGAGATACAAAGGAGAGTTCCTTTCCACATCGAAGGAGGGTGTCTTTCCACCTTGCAACCAAAGAAGAATATGGGAAAAACAATACGAAGGAGAGTGTATTTCCACCTTCCCCACATCCCCGTCACGACAAAAGAGGGAACTTCTGTCCTCAACTTGCCATCCGAATACATTTTCAAGTAAACAATCAAGTGGGATCGCACCCAAACTTTGCCCTCTCGACCATTCCAGCCACAGAAAACCATTCGAAGGAGAGTGCCTTTCCACTTTTCCCACACCCTTATCATGACAAGAGAGGGAACTTCTGTCCTCAACTTGCCATCCGAATACATTTTCAAGTAAACAATCAAGTGGGATCGCACCCAAACTTTGCCCTCTCGACCATTCCAGCCACACACACATCTCGACCTTTTTGGCCTCACACAGTCATCCCCAATCTCATTGTTTTCAATTCCCACCCCACCATGGTGAGATCTATCCTTTTTACCCTTTGTATATAGTTCTTAAACTCCTTTTTGTTTTGTGATTGCTTAGCTATAGTCTTATTTGATTAAAGTTGATTGTGAATACCTTGGATATTTTGTTCATGAAGACCTGTGTTGATTTTTTCAATAAATCAATTGATTGTGTGGTAGAAGAACAACCCTTCTTTAGGTTTTGCACTGAGTTTTGGGTGTTTTTGGCCTATTTGGCTTGTTTGACCATTAATTTCATGATAATTAAGCATTCTTGATGTTTTCATTAAAGAAAAGGGGGGGCATGATGAGCGGATAATTTATACGCTTTTTGGCATTGTTTTTAAGTAATTTTTAGTATGATTTAGTTAGTTTTTAGTATATTTTATTAGTTTTTAAATAAAAATCACATTTCTGGACTTTACTATGAGTTTGTGTGTTTTTCTGTGATTTCAGGTATTTTCTGGCTGAAATTGATGGAATTGAGCAAAAATCTGATTCAGAGGCTGAAGAAGGACTGTAGATGCTGTTGGATTCTGACCTCCCTGCACTCAAAGTAGATTTTCTGGAGCTATAGAAACCCAATTGGCACGCTCTTAATTGAGTTGGAAATTAGACATCTAGGGCTTTCTAGAAATATATAATAGTCCATACTTTGCCCGAGTTTTGATGACACAAACTGGCGTTCAAACGCCAACTTCCTGCCCTATTCTGAAGTTAAACGCCAGAAACAGGTTACAAATCAGAGTTAAACGCCAGAAACAGGCTACAACCTGGCGTTTAACTCCAAGAAGAGTCTCTACACATGAAAGCTCAATGCTCAGCCCAAGCACACACCAAGTGGGCCCGGAAGTGGATTTCTACCCCCCTTGTTCACCAATGCCATATTGGCTCAGGAGAAATCGGATCCCAGAAAATTCTTGATACCTTGTACCATAGGCACCATGACCTTTGAGAAGACTCTCTGTCACCTGGGGTCAGGGATAAACCTCATGCCCCTCTCTGTAATAGAGAAATTGGGAATCTTTGAGGTATAAGCTGCAAGAATCTCACTAGATATGGCAGACAAATCAATGAAACAGGCTTATGGACTAGTAGAGGACGTGCTAGTAAAGGTTGAAGGCCTTTACATCCCTGTTGATTTTATAATCCTAAACACTGGGAAGGATGAGGATGAATCCATCATCCTCGGCAGACCCTTCCTAGCCACAGCAAAAGCTGTGATTGATGTTGACAGAGGAGAGTTGGTCCTTTAGTTGAAAGAGGACTACCTTGTATTCAAGACTCAAGGTTCTCCTTCTGTAACCATGGAGAGGAAGCATGAAAAGCTTCTCACAATACAGAGTCAAACAAAACCCCCACATTCAAACTCTAAGTTTGGTGTTGAGAGGCCCCAACCCTGTTCTGATTATCTGTGAGGTTCCATGAGAGCTCACTGTCAAGCTATTGACAATAAAGAAGCGCTTATTGGGAGGCAACCTAATGTTATTTAATTATATCTATCTATTTTCTATTGTTATTTTATGTTCTCTTTAGGTTGATGATCATGTGAAGTCACAAAAATAACTGAAAAATCAAAAACAAAATGAAAAATAGCACACCCTGGAGGAAGAGCTTACTGGCATCTAAACGCCAGTAAGAGTAGCAGAACACCATTCTGGGCGTTTAATGCCAGAAACAGGCACCAGACTGGCGTTTAACGCCAGAATAGAGCATCTACTTGGCGTTTAACACCAAGAATGGGAGAAAAGCTGGCGTTAAACGCCAGAAACAAGCAGCAACCTGGCGTTTAACGCCAGAAGTGCACTCTAAGGGCATTTTGCACGCCTAAATGGAGCAGGGATGCTAAGTCCTTTCATAACACTCTTCCCCAAATACCCTTCACCAATCACCTCCATATCTCTTTCCTAAATACTCTTCACCACTCACATCCATACACTCTTCCCCTTCATCTCCTCTATTTTCTTCTTCTTCTACTATTTTCCTTCTTCTTTTGCTCGAGGATGAGCAAACCTTTTAAGTTTGGTGTGGTAAAAGCATTGCTTTTTGTTTTTCCATAACCATTAATGGCACCTAAGGCCAGAGAAACCTCAAGAAAGAGGAAAGGGAAGGTAATTGCTTCCACCTCTGAGTCATGGGAGATGGAGAGATTCATCTCAAAGGTCCATCAAGACCACTTCTATGAAGTTGTGGCCAAGAAAAAGGTGATCCCTGAGGTCCCTTTTAAGATCAAAAAGGGCGAATATCCAGAGATCCGACAAGAGATTAGAATAAGAGGATGGGAAGTACTCTCCAATCCTATTCAACAAGTCGGAATCTTAATGGTTCAAGAGTTCTATGCAAACGCATGGATCACTAGGAACCATGATCAAAGTATGAACCCAAATCCAAAGAATTGGCTTACAATGGTTCGGGGGAAATACTTAGATTTCAGTCCGGAAAATATAAGGTTGGCGTTCAACTTGCCAATGATGCAAGAAAACGCACGCCCCTACACTAGAAGGGTCAACTTTGATCAAAGGTTGGACCATGTCCTCATGGACATATGTGTGGAAGGAGCTCAATGGAAAGTTGACTCAAGAGGCACGCCGGTTCAATTGAGAAGACCGGACCTTAGGCCTGTGGCTAGAGGATGGTTGGAGTTCATCCAACGCTCTATCATTCCTACTAGCAACCGATTCGAAGTAACTGTGGATCAGGCTATCATGATCCATAGTATCATGATTGGGGAGGAAGTGGAAGTTCATGAGATTATACCTCAAGAAATCTACAAGGTGGCTGGCAAATCCTCCACTTTGGCAAGGTTAGCCTTTCCTCACCTCATTTGTCACCTCTGCAATTCAGCTGGAATTGACATAGAGGAAGACATCCTCATTGATGAGGATAAGCCCATCACTAAGAAAAGGATGGAGCAAACAAGAGAGCCCACTCATGGACCTCAACAAGAGCATGAGGAAATTCCCCATCATGAAATCCCTGAGATGCCTCAAGGGATGCACTTTCCTCCACAAAACTATTGGGAGCAAATCAACACCTCCCTAGGAGAATTAAGTTCCAACATGGGACAACTAAGGATGGAGCACCAAGAGCACTCCATCATTCTTCACGAAATTAGTGAAGATCAAAGAGCTATGAGGGAGAAGCAACAAAGGCAAGGAAGAGACATAGAGGAGCTCAAGAGCACCATTGGTTCTTCAAGAGGAAGAAGATGCCACCCTCACTAAGGTGGACCCATTCCTTAATCTCCTAGTCTATTTATTTTTTTCTGTTTTCATTCTCTATGCTTTATTTTTATTTGTGTCTCCATTACATGATCATTAGTGTCTAGTGTCTATGCCTTAAAAGCTATGAATGTCCTATGAATCCATCACCTTTCTTAAATGAAAAATGTTCTAAAAGCAAAAGAACAAGAAGTACATGAATTTCGAATTCATCCTTGAGATTAGTCTAATTATTTTGATATGGTGGCAATACTTTTTGTTTTCTGAATGAATGCTTGAACAGTGCATATTTTTCATATTGTTGTTCATGAATGTTAAAATTGTTGGCTCTTGAAAGAATAATGAAAAAGGAGAAATGTTATTGATAATGTGAAAAATCATAAAATTGATTCTTGAAGCAATAAAAAGTAGTGAAGAACAAGGCTTGCAAAAAAAAAAAGACAAAATGGAGAAAAAAAAAAAAAAAAAAAACAAAAAAAA
>NC_029789.2:61777043-61808037 GCF_000816755.2 Arachis ipaensis | reverse complement strand
AAAAAAAGAAAAAGCAAGAAGAAAAAGCCAAGAGCTCTTTAAACCAAAAGGCAAGAGCAAAAAGCCAGTAACACTTTAAACGAAAAGGCAAGGGTAAAAAGGATCCAAGGCTTTGAGCATCAGTAGATAGGAGGGCCCAAAGGAATAAAATACTGGCCTAAGCAGCTAAACCAAGCTGTCCCTAACCATGTGCTTGTGGCGTGAAGGTGTCAAGTGAAAAGCTTGAGACTGAGTGGTTAAAGTCGTGATCCAAAGCAAAAAGAGTGTGCTTAAGAACCCTGGACACCTCTAATTGGGGACTCTAGCAAAGCTGAGTCACAATCTAAAAAGGTTCACCCAGTTATGTGTCTGTGGCATTTATGTATCCGGTGGTAATACTGGAAAACAAAGTGCTTAGGGCCACGGCCAAGACTCATAAAGTAGCTGTGTTCATACTGAACTAGGAGAATCAATAACACTATCTAAATTCTGAGTTCCTATAGATGCCAATCATTCTGAACTTCAAAGGATAAAGTGAGATGCCAAAACTGTTCAGAGGCAAAAGCTACTAGTCCCGCTCATCTAATTGGAGTTAAGTTTCATTGATATTTTGGAATTTATAGTATATTCTCTTCTTTTTATCCTATTTGATTTTAGTTACTTGGGGACAAGCAAAAATTTAAGTTTGGTGTTGTGATGAGCAGATAATTTATACGCTTTTTGGCATTGTTTTTAAGTAGTTTTTAGTATGATTTAGTTACTTTTTAGTATATTTTTATTAGTTTTTAAATAAAAATCACATTTCTGGACTTTACTATGAGTTTGTGTGTTTTTCTGTGATTTCAGGTATTTTCTGGCTGAAATTGAGGGACTTGAGCAAAAATCTGATTTAGAGGCTGAAGAAGGACTGCAGATGCTGTTCGATTCTGACCTCCCTGCACTCAAAGTGGATTTTCTGGAGCTATAGAAACTCAATTGCCACGCTCTAAGTTGCGTTAGAAAGTAGACATCTAGGGCTTTCCAGCAATATATAATAGTGCATATTTTTTGCGATTTTTCACGACGCAAACTGGCGTTCAAATGCCAACTTCCTACCCTATTCTGAAGTTAAACGCCAGAAACAGGTTACAAATCAGAGTTAAACACCAAAAGCAGGCTACAACCTGGCGTTTAACTCCAAGAAGAGTCTCTACACATGAAAGCCCAATGCTCAGCCCAAGCACATACCAAGTGGGCCCGAAAGTGGATTTCTGCATCATTTACTTATCTTATGTAACCCTAGCTACTAGTTTAGTATAAAAACTACTTTTAGTGATTTATTTCACATCTTTTGGATAATTTTATGTTCAGAGATCACATTTAGGGGGCTGGCGATTTGGCCTTGCCTTGACCACTTTCACTTATGTATTTTTCAACGGTGGAGTTTCTACACCCCATAGATTAAGGTGTGGAGCTCTACTATTCCACATGAATTAATGCAAAGTACAATTGTTTTTCTATTCAATTCAAGCTTATTCTTATTCCAAGGTATTCACTCGTACTTCAACCTGATGAATGTGATGATCTGTGACACTCATCATCATTCTCGCATATGAACGCGTACCTGACAACCACTTCCGTCCTATCCGCAATAGCTTGAGTGTTTATCTCTTGGGCTCCTGGTTCAGATTAGAGTCTTCGTGGTATAAGCTAGAATCAATTGGCAGTATTCTTGAGATCCAAAACGTCTAAACCTTGTCTGTGGTATTCTGAGTAGGATCTGGGATGGGATGACTGTGACGAGCTTCAAACTCACGAGTGCTGGGCGTAGTGACAAATGCAAAAGGAACAATGGATCCTATTCCAGCATGAGTGAGAACCGACAGATGATTAACCGTGCGGTGACAGTGCATTTGGACCATTTTCACTGAGAGGACGGACGGTAGCCATTGATAACGGTGATCCCCCAACATACAGCTTGCCATGGAAAGGAGTATGAAGGATTGAATGGAGGCAGTGGGAAAGCAGAGATTCAAAGGGAACAAAGCATCTCCATATGCTTAGCTGAAATTCTTACCAATGAATTACATAAGTATCGCTATCTTATTTTAAGTTTATTTATATTTTAATTATCAAAATCCCATAACCATTTGAATCTGCCTGACTGTGATTTACAAGATGACCATAGCTTGCTTTAAGCCAACAATCTCCGTGGGATCGACCCTTACTCACGTAAGGTTTATTACTTGGACGACCCAGTGCACTTGCTGGTTAGTTGTGCGGAGTTGTGAAAAGGAGTTGAGATTATAATCGTGCGCACCAAGTTTTTGGCGCTGTTGAGATCACAATTTCGTGCACCAGGGCACTCGTGCGCGCATTGTGCGCGTACGCGCCCATAGGCCTTCGCAGCTCCTGGGTCAATTTCCATAGAGTTGTGCAAAATTTGGGCCAGTTCTGGGCCCTGAGCACAAACACACTCACGCCTGTGCGCACCAGGCACGTACGCGTCCGTGACCATTTGCGCATAAGCACGCGCAGGTGCACTAGGCGCGTCCGCGCCATCACTGTGATTTGCAATTCTGGGCCATTTTTCCCGAGAGTTGTGCCCTAGTTGGGCCAATCTCATGCCACTGGCCTAACTAGACTCACGCGTACGCGCACGTGCACCTTAATCATAATGCCAATCGACGCGTCAGCGCACCGTGCGCGTCTGCGTCGCTTATGAAAATTCATCTCCTGGTACTTTTTCCCGAGAGTTGGGCTGAAGTTGTGCCCAACCTGTTCTGAGGGCACAACTAATGTGCATGCGCATGCGCACCTGGCGCTCGCGTGCACACCTGCATTTCGCCCCTTCGCGCATCCGCCCACCATGCGCATCCGCGCCATTATTGATTTTTGCCCATGCACGCGCACGCGTGCATGGCGCGCGCGCGTCATTTCCGCGTACCAATTGCACTAGAGCGCGCCTTTCTCTTAAGTTTTCTTTCTTTCTTCTTACTACCACCTTTCTTCTTCACTTTGATAAACCGCGATTTCGTGATTTATCTTGTGCTTATTTTGGGGGATTTTATCACCTTTTTTCACATTTATTCAATGAAATAGCATGGTTTTGTGATTCTCCCTTGAATTCTGCTTAAGTGTAAAAACATGCTTTTTAGACCCTAAATTGGTGATTTTGATTCATTTTAACTCCATTCGATGCCTTGATGTGTGTGTTGAGTAATTTCAGGTTATAAGGCAAGTATTGGATGGGAGAAATGAGTAGAAAAGCATACAAAGGGGAGAAGGCATGAAGAAACAAAGATTGGGAGTGCATCAAAGGACGCGCACGCGCAAAAGAGATCTCGCCCATGGACGCGCACGCGTACATGCCGCTTCTGCGCGGATAGAGAAATTGCCAATCGACGCGCACGCACACATGGCGCGCACGCACACATGGCGCGTACGCGCCAATACTCTTACATGGCCCACTTGATGGCAAAACGCTGGGGGTAATTTCTAAGCTGCCCAGGCCCAAGTCCAACTTGTTTCTGAGTGTATTTCATGCAGAATTGAAGTCCAAGCAAGGGGGGAGCAATTAGTTTAGCCAACATGAGCCTTTACTTAGTTTTCAAGCGAGAGAAGCTCTCTCTTCTCTCTAGAATTAGGTTAGGATTAGGGTAGATTATCTTAAATTCAAGTTCAATTAGTTGGTCTCATCTTGTCTCTTTTATAATTTCTCATTCCTACATCTTGGTTTTCTTAATTTTGATGTTAATTTCTCGTTTTGCTCTCTTTTGTGATGATGAACTCATGTTGGAATTGATATGTTTTTAATGCAATTTAGTGTTGATGTTCTTTTTTATTGATGAATTGAGTTGTGATCTTACTTTTCTTACACTTAATAGTTGTTAGATTTTATTATTCTTTCAATTTATGATGCTTACTTTTATTGTACTCTATGTGTTTGATGAAATGCTCTCTTTAATTTTTGAGTAGTTTTGTCAACTCTTGGCCTAAGCCAAGGGAATTGGGTAACCTTGAGTCATTGGGTATGATAGATTTGGTGATTTGAGAACCCATGGTGATCAATTTGACACCCATTGACGTTAACCCAATACTAAGTTGATTAGTAGGTAGGTTAGGACTTAAGGGTGGATGTGATCAAATCTATTTGACGTACTTCAAGCTTAGGAGTAAATGTTACGTACTTAAAGCTTTTGGGAAGTAGACTTAATAGGTTGGCCTCTCATGATTATCAATATTCGGTTTGTTGACAAGGATGGTGATCTCAATTACCCAAATCTTAGCCAAGAGTTCTTTATCTTACTTCCTTTATTCACTTGCTAAATTTATTCTCTTGTCATCTCATGAACCAAAACCCCCCCTTTTTACCCCTTCATAGCCAATAACTAAGCATTACATTATTATCCTAGGGAGACGATCTAGAGTCCAAATACTTCGGTTAATTTTCATTGGGGTTAGTTATTTGTAACAACCAACTAAATTTTTGATGCGGGAATTGTTTGTTGGTTTAGGACTATGCTTACAACAAAGTTCTTATTCCTATAAGAGAAATTCTAGACCGACACGACAAAACTCATCATCAAAATGGCGCTGTTGCGGGGGACAACAATGGTGCTACGTTATTGGCTATTGTATATATTGTGAATAGCTTGAATTTTAGTTTGTTTGCTAGTTTTTACTAGTTAGGATTTTATCTTCCTTGTTTCTTATTGTTCTTTGTTTTTATTTTCTCTTTCACTATGAATTCTCATCCTTTTGGCTATGAGTGTAGTTCAAATTATGTTGTAGGAAATGAAAGCTCCAATGAGAATATGCATCCAGGGTTTGGAATTCAAGGATGGGAGGAACCTCAAGCTTATGAACAACCTTCATGGCAACAACCTCCTACGAACTCCTATGGGTATAATCCTGATCCTAATGTGTATCAATCCAATGTGTGTGATGACCCTCATTGTGGTTGTCAACCACAATCATCATATGCATGTGACCCCATTCCTTAATATAGCCATACACATACTCACAAGCCTCACACCACCATTCAACTCCATATGACCATAACTCATACACACCATATCAACCAGCATTTGAATCGCATCTAGAACAACCACCATCCCCATACCAATACTCCCAAGAACCACAAATTCCGCATACACCACCTCAAGAATTCCCCAATATGAACCTCCTTCCAACATTGACAATCTCCCCTTAAACATTGAACCCCATCTTCCACTACTACCTCCCGACGAAGCCTTCATATTAGAACTGAGAGACCTTGAATCTCGTATCTTAAGGCGACAAGAGGAGGATGAAACTAAGTTTAAGGAGCTAAGAGCAAGGATAGCTAGCAAGGTAGAAGCCGTGAATCACCTAACATCTCACCTAGGTTCGTGTACCCTAAGTACTTCCCTTGTTGAATGTGGAGAAACTATCAAGGAGCCTAGCGAGGGAATAATCTTAAAGCTCCAAAGTAAGGAAGAAGAGTTGAAGCAAGAAATGCAACAAGAGGAGAAGATAAAGATTAGCGAGCAAAAAGAAGTAGTGGATAGATGTTTGGGATACGTTGAGCTCATAAAGGATGTTAAAAAGGAGAGTAAAGTTGCAAAAGTAAACGGAGAGTTGAAGGAAAGCGATCAAGAAGTGGTTTCCATCACTAGTGATTTTTTGCCCAAATTGATCAACTCCCTTGACGATATTGTTGAACCCTCTCCCAGTGGATGAGAAAGCAAGGTTGAGAAGGATGTACAGCCTTCAAAACCCATTGTAAGTGAAGAACTGGAAGAAGTGCTCCAAGCAACAAGCCCTCCTATCGATGATGATTTCGCATCACTAGACCTCCTATCTATGATGAGAGTGATGGGGAAGAGATAGAAGAAATTGGTGAAAAATAGTGTGAACTTGAGGAAGCTTGGCATGAGGAGAAACTTGAAGAACCTTGCCAAATGGTGGAACTTCCCAGAAGAGGATGGACGGGAGTAGAGCATGCTTTATCAAGACCCTTGGGAACTCCTTCACCTAGTTCGCCACCCAATCCTTCGCTTGAGTGGATAAAACTTCTAACTCTCAGCTTTATTATCCTACTTGAGTATGGTTTGCTTGAGACGGATGGCCAACTTAGGGCGCTTTGTGGAATTAAGCGAAAAGGAAGGATGTTTAGTGGTTGGCGTTGTAAATCTAGACTTATTATGGTTGGAAGCTCAAAATTGAAGAACATGAATTGGTGTAATGCTCAAGTAAATGGGTTAAGGAGAGTAGTTTGGTGCATCCATGAGAATTTTGCTTTCTCGTCGCCCGGACAAAGTCAAGGCAATCAATTAGAAGATGGGTACGAGGACAAGATATGGGATCCTGGATTAGCTTATGAAAATCAATTTTGGGAGCTCGTGTCTTGGAGAGGACCTCACCAAAGCTTATTGAAGATGGTTGGAACTTCGGACAACCGATTGGAGGACAAGAACTCTTGGAGGTTCAAGGATGGTACAAACATAAGCCACCTTGACAAGAAGACTCCCAAATGTCCAACTTAAGGACTTAAACCAAAAGTGCTTGGTGGGAGACACCCCACCATGGTAAAGTCTTTCTATTCCCTTGTAGATATAACGAATGAATGAATTGAGTTCCATTGTATATAAATCCTTTGCTTCTTGGTACATTTCGCTTTGCTTGTTAAGGTGTCTATACATTTTATGCTTTAATTAGGGATGATTCTTTGAGTTTGAGTTTTTGCTTGACCTGCAAGTTTCCTCAATTTGTTTGAAAAATTCCCTATATCTCAAAAATATGCTTGATTTTGCACCTTAGCTAGTTTTAAAATTTTAGAGGAGGATAGGAAGGTTATAAGCTCTCTTTGATGCTCATCAAAAAGAAAAAAAACCTAAGCCACGCGCAAGCGCAAAGCGCGCGCGCGCTTCGGCTATACATTTCGACACTCTGGGCTAAGGACCAGAGAGTTGTGCCACTTTTAGGCCAACTCTGTGTCTCGACCCACATGGACACACGCTGTACGCGTTCGCACCACTCCTTGTTTCACTACCCACGCGTTGGCGTACTTGGCGCCTCCACGTCCATTCCATAAGTTCAAGCCATCCACGCGCAAGGGCACAGTGCGCGCGCGCGTCGATGCGTTTTAGCATCACCCAGGCCAAAGGACCCGAGGGTTGTGCCAACTCTGGGCCTCTTTTGTGCCTCTGGCCCAGCACACCCACGCGGACGCGCACTGTACGCGTACGTGCCGATCCCCAATTCTCCCATCTATGCGTAGGCGCATATGGCACCTCCGCGCGACTTCCCTATTTCTGTCACCCACGCATACGCATACGGTGCGCGCCCGTGTGGATTTAAAAATCCCATTTAACCAGGAACGCGAAGCCCTAGTGCATTCGCGCAACCCCCGTTCGTGCCCTTCATCTCCAACGTTTTGTTTCCCTCTATTGCCAACCATCACCCCTGCAATCCCCAGCACTCCGACGAGCCCTCCGGCACACCACCGCCGCCGTCGCTGTACGCGCCCTCACCCCCTCCTCCCTCGCTCTCTCCTTCTCTCCCACTCAATCCTCTCTTCTCTGTTCTCTCTCACAGCCAGCCCCTGCTCCGCCACGAGCACAGCCGCGACCATATTGTCACCGGCGCAAGCTCAACGATGCCACCAGACCGCCATCCGCTTTGGCCAACTCACTCCTCTCTGCTGCACCTTTCCTTCATCCGCCCCATTCAGTCTCTGTCTCCCCAGGTTTTTGCTTCCCCTGTTCTGCTTCCCTTTTACCACTTTATGATAATTTTGTTAGTTTAGTTAGATTAGCTTAGTTAGTTAGTTTAGTTTAACTTAGGTGGTTAGCGAATCTGGGCTGAGTAGTGGATTTTGGTTTATTTGAATTTTTTCTGCTGTGTGAATTTGTTCTGTTTCATTGAATTACTCTGTTCTCTTGGATTATTCTGTGTTCATTTGATAGGTAATGCTACTTGCTTGTGTTTAATTGATGAAGCAACTACTGCTGTTCTTTATACTATTTGATTTGCTGCTGCATTATTGGCTGTTTGTTCCATCCATGTGAATTCATATATATGGTTTTGTGTTTTTAAGTATTGATGAACTCATATGGAACCTGATTTGTTGTTTAAACTTGGAAATAGCTAATTTACTGCTGAGATGCTGCCGGATTTTTCTTAACCATGTTCCATGAACTAACAATGCTTTGATTGATGTAGCAAACTCTAGTTGATGATTTCTGTTTCAATTAGCACTTTATTACCTAAATGGTCTTGGAAAATCCTCAAGAACAAGTTTTGGTCTTGCTTATACTCTTTGCTTGTTATGCATGATGATTTGTGTATAAGTATTGAATAGTTTGAATGAATTTTTCGATTGACCATAACTTGTGACTTCCTTAAAATGTCAGACCTCTTTTGCATTAACATACAAGTTGAAAGTTTTTAATCTATGAGGCTAATTGATTCACATGTTCATGCATAATTGACATTAAGCCACATAGACCATAAGGTTTTTCACTCTTTTCTCAGCTTGTAACTTTTATGCATTACTGAATTTGGTGTTGAACTCTGCTTGATTGATTCATCCTTTAATGTTTTGACTATACCAACACCAATTCACATAACTCTAGTGATCCTTGCATTGATTGATGGTTTGTTCCATATTAGTTGTTTTCTAGCTATACCATATTTTATCATCAATGACTTGATGCATTTCATGATTGTGAACGTGCTTATATTCTTATTTTGTGCATTCTCTTTTGAATTGAACTAGTAACCACCATATCACTGATTTTCAAACTGATCTCTAACTTTAACTTGTTTAACCAACTAACTTCTTATGGTTTTCAACCTAACTCTTTTTATCATTATTTTGGATATGGTGTTTACTAAGCTTGATGAACAAGTAATGTGCAAAATATGGTTTGAATTCTTGGTTTGAAGTTTGGCTTGCATTCTGAATTCAGTTTGCTTGTATTCCAAGAAATCTCCTTTCTTTGATTTACTTCATGAATATGCTTTTCTTTGAGTGCTTTGTATCTATTTGGCTATCTTCTTATATTGTATCATCTCTGTTTTTCAGGATGTCGGACAAAGGAAAGGCTATAGCCACTACTTCAAAAAGAGGAAGCGCTCTAAGGCCTCTACCCCCTCTCCCTATGCAAATTATGCTAAGAATCCGTTGAATGAGGTGGATAGGGAAAACCAGTTGCTACCACCCACTGACTCAATCAAATTCCCAAACCTCTACTGTGAGCTTCGCTTCTCCGACTTCCGAAAGAAAAATCTAAACATTGAGAAGAAACTGCTTCTTCCCAATGATGTGAGGCATGCCATTAACACCCGAATTCTGGAGTTAGGATTGGACTTTGTTGATAGAGATTTGGGGAGGGTGAACACTTCATGGGTGAGAGAATTTTATTGTAACTTCTTCCGAGCCAATATTGATTCGGTTCAGCTGAGGGGTAGAGAAATGATGATCACTGAGGAGGCTATTGGAGATGCACTGCTTTGCTACCATCGTCCTGATGAGACCTGCGCCTATAGGCAGGCAGAGGTAGCTATCATCTCCATGACCTTTGACTATGAAGCTCTTAAGCGTGTAATTGCCACACCAGATGCTCCCTGGGTGATGGATTCGAACAACAAGAAGCCTAAGGGGATGCGCTTTGCTTATCTGACAAGGGAGGCTAAGACCTGGCAGCATATCTTCACCCACTATGTCTTTCCCACCACTCACTTTTCAGAGATCCCAATGGATATGCTGGTTCTGATTGGGTGTGTGATAGAAGTGAAGAAGGTAAATTTCCCCCGACTGATCAGACATAGTATGTGGAGAGCTCATATTCGCGGCTTGCTACCCTTCCTTACACTGGTCACCAGCATGATCGAGCTGGCAGGTGTCCTGTGGGAGGATGATGATGTGACACCACCACCCCCAGATGATGATGACAAGGAGACCACCATTCCATGGGGTGGGTGGGTGCATGAGAAGCCCCCACCCAAACGTCATTCACGAGCCAGAGCAGTGGAGGAGGCAGCTCAGCCCTCATCGTTAGCAGCAGTCGCAAGACCCCCTTCTACTTCAGCAGTCGTAACATCCTTACCACTAGTACCTGAGCCGACTTATCTGCTGGTGCAGCACCTTCTTCGCTTCATGGAGCGCTTTGAGCGTCGTGTCATGCGATGTCTCGATTGCATCGACCAGATGTTTGTATCACAGGGCATCGAGCTACCGCCGCTCCCAGACTCTCCAGCTTCTGACGAGCAGGATCAGGAGGAGGAGCTGGCTGAGGAGCCGATTCATCAGGATGTACCTCTAGAGACACAGGCCGCCACTGAGGTCCAGCAGCCCCCTGAGGATCCACAGCCACATCCAGAGCCGTAGCCAGTCCCAGTTCCACAGCCTGAGCCTGAGGAGCCCGGCGCGATTGTTGGCCCCATCCCGAGCTTCAGCAGTAGCATCGAGGACGATGCTTGATTCTAAAGTGTGGGGAGGTCACCATTCGTGACTGGTTTTTACATTTATGTGGTAAACTTTCGGACATCTATTTCTGTTTTTTGTTACTTTATTTCATTTTACACTTTATCTTTTAGATCATTTTGGGATGACTGTATATATTTGCTATTGTAGATGCTCCTGTTTTGATAGTTGCACACTTTTAGTATGTATATATATATATATGTTTTGCATCTTAATTTTTTATTGTGATTAGAAAAGTGTTTTGGATTGTTAAAAATCTAGTTGATCTTTTTATATAAGAATTGTGTTTTGATTGAAAAAGGGATAAGCTAGGAAAATTTTTAAAATTTTCTAAATCACAATATTGCATTAGAATAAGCTTAGTCAATATGATGAAAATTTTCAAGAAATTCATTTTTAGGGTACCACCCAATTGGTTGAAAAAAAAAATTTTTTTTAGAACTTGCTTGAACTATATACTTGTGGATCATGTTTTGAGCAAAGAACACAAGCATGTGAGATTTGAGCCTAATTGTGTGGTTACATCCTATGACCACCTATTTTCATTCTTGTGTGCATCATTCTCTTCCTATGATTATAATATTTGATTTGTTTGATTCTTTATGTCCATTATTTTATGTATACATGCAATTATATGATTGAGGCCATTGTTCAAATAGCTCACTTATCCAAATAGCCTACCTGTTATCTTCCATTGTTAACCAATTTTGAGTCTATGCCTAACCCATTTGTTCATAATTGTAGCACATTACAAGCTTGAATGAAAAATAATAAATGTCCCTTGTTTGGATCTTTGATTAGCTTAGGCTAGTGAAAGTGTTCATTACTTGATTTTGGGAAGGTTGGGTACATTGGGTAGAGATAAAAGTGTATTTATGTTTTTATTGAAAATTTTTAGGGAATGGATGCATACTCATGTATTAATCATATGTAAACCATATGCATTGATGTTCTTGTATGTATTTAAAAAAAAAAATTATTTTGCAGCAAAAAGGGAACAAAGGGTCCCAGAGTTTAAGTTTTCATAAATTCAATACATATGTGTGGTAATCAAAAAGAAAATGCATGAGTGTGTGAAAAGTGAAGAATGGATAGCTAGGCTTGTTTAGAATTGTTTAGGTTGTCATAGGTTAGGTGGGAAGTTTAAGTTAATCAAAGATTCAAATTTCAAGCTCACTTGACCATATGCATCCTACCTTGACCCTAGCCCCATTACAACCTATGGGAAGTCCTCTTGATATTTGTATGCATGCATGAAATAATTGTTGATTGTTAGATGAAAAACAAATCTTGGAAAACATGATTAGGACAGAATTGAGTGAATCAACCCCATACACTTGAGCGACTAGAGCGGACACACATCCGGTGAGGGTTCGATCGCTCAATTACATGTTTCCACCCATGATCATCTTTTCTTACAAGTTTGTGAACTCTTTCAATGATTCAATCCAATTGTGGTTTGCTTGATTGTTAATACCTTGGCCCTTGTGCTTGTATGTGTATTCTTGGAGATTGATTTATTTTGACAAAGGCATTGCATCATGTAAATAGATTGCATATAAATAGATTGCATTTAGTATTTGCATTGAATAAATGTTAATACCCTTTGCTTCTTCTTGATTTTAGCATGAGGACATGCTTAGTTTAATTGTGGGAGATTTGATAAATCCCGATTTCGTGATTTATCTTGTGCTTATTTTGAGGGATTTTATCACCTTTTTTCACATTTATTCAATGAAATAGCATCGTTTTGTGATTCTCCCTTGAATTCCGCTTAAGTGTAAAAACATACTTTTTAGACCCTAAATTGGTGATTTTAATTCATTTTAATTCCATTCGATGCCTTGATGTGTGTGTTGAGTAATTTCAGGTTATAAGGCAAGTATTGGATGGGAGAAATGAGTAGAAAAGCATATAAAGGGGAGAATGCATGAAAAAACAAAGATTGGGAGTGCATCAAAGGACGCGCACACGCACAAGACGCGCACGCGCACGCGCAAAAGAGATCTCGCCCATGGACGCGCACGCGTACATGTCGCTTCCGCGCGGATGGAGAAATTGCCAATCGATGTGCACGCGCACATGGCGCGCACGCGCCAATACTCTTACATAGCCCACTTGAAGGCAAAACGCTGGGGGCGATTTCTGAGCTGTCTAGGCCCAAGTCCAACTTGTTTCTGAGTGTATTTCATGCAGAATTGAAGTCCAAGCAAAGGGGGGAGCAATTAGTTTAGCCAACATGAGCCTTTAGTTAGTTTTCTAGAGAGAGAAGCTCTCTCTTCTCTCTAAAATTAGGTTAGGATTAGGGTAGATTATCTTAAATTCAAGTTCAATTACTTGATCTCATCTCTCTCTCCTCTCTAGAATTAGGTTAGGATTAGGGTAGATTATCTTAAATTCAAGTTCAATTACTTGATCTCATCTTGTCTCTTTTATAATTTCTCATTCCTACATCTTGGTTTTCTTAATTGTGATGTTAATTTCTCGTTTTGCTCTCTTTTGTGATGATGAACTCATGTTAGATTTGATTTGTTTTTAATACAATTTAGTGTTGATGTTCTTTTTTATTGATGAATTGAGTTGTGATCCTACTTTTCTTGCACTTGATAGTTGTTAGATTTTATTATTCTTACAATTTATGATGCTTACTTTTATTGCACTCTATGTGTTTGATGAAATGCTCTCTTTAATTTTTGAGTAGTTTTATCAACTCTTGGCCTAAGCCAAGGGAATTGGGTAAACTTGAGTCATTGGGTATGATAGATTTGGTGATTTGAGAACCCATGGTGATCAATTTGACACCCATTGACGCTAACCCACTACTAAGTTAATTAGTAGGTAGGTTAGGACTTAAGGGTGGATGTGATCAAATCTATTTGACGTACTTTAAGCTTAGGAGTAAATGTTACGTACTTAAAGCTTTTGGGCAGTAGACTTAATAGGTTGGCCTCTCATGATTATCAATATTTGGTTTGTTGACAAGGATGGTGATCTCAATTACCCAAATCTTAGCCAAGAGTTCTTTATCTTACTTCCTTTATTCACTTGCTAAATTTATTCTCTTGTCATCTCATGAACCAAAAACCCCCCTTTTTACCCCTTCATAGCCAATAACTAAGCATTACATTGTTATCCTAGGGAGACGACCCAGAGTCCAAATACTTCGGTTAATTTTCATTGGAGTTAGTTATTTTTGACAACCAACTAAATTTTTTATGCGGGAATTGTTTGTTAGTTTAAGACTATGCTTACAACGAATTTCTTATTCCTATAAGAGAAATTCTAGACCGACACGACAAAACTCATCATCACACTTCCACCCTCTTCTACCATCTCTACCACCTCTTCTCCGCCACCACCGGCAGCAACCACCACCTTCGACGGTCCCACACCTCTCTTTCTCCTCTCCTCTCTCTTACTCTTCAATACCTTTTCTCTCACTCCCATACCCCATTTCTCTTCTTCCTCTCAAGGTACTTCTCATCTCTACTCTTGTTTTGTTTTCTTTTTTCTTCTTCTTTTCCTCAGTTACATTCCCTTACTCTTCCTCTTAGTTAGTTTCATTCTTGTTTTATTTGTTTGTTGAATTTTCTTTTTCTTTTTTTCATTTTCTTATGGGTGTTACAAGTAGAGATTCCTCTTGCATTGATGAGTTGGTTGGACTTACTTGCCTTCTTTTGCAATATGTGGTATGTTATGATGATTGATGATGCTTTATGGGATGTTACATTGTCACCCTTCTCTCAATTTTTTCATGCCAAGGGATGCACACCAAGTGTTTGATGGAAGACCCACATGACTTTTTTGTGTTACACTTGATTTAGCTCTTCTATTTTGATGTTCTTCCTCTTTCATTTGCTTGTTCATATGTGCATTGAGCTTACTACAATTCTTGCTTCATTTCTACATGCTCATCCCCTAGTTCTCACTTCTTGCTATTGTTGTTAAGAGTGTGTACTTCTCATGCTTCTCGTTTGCATGCTTATACCACTCATACATCACATGCTAGTGATTAACCATGATCTACATTTTTGCCTTAGTTACATGTTGCAGCTGTCATGCATCTAAGTCACCTATTCTCTTATGCTTTGTCACTAGCATGCTTATTATTTCTTAGTGCTTCTTTGGGCTTAATTTCACCTTCGAAGAACCAGAAATTTCCACGTCCACCGGTACCGATAATGAGGAAAGCGATAATGAAGAAGAGGATGGACACTCGGAAGCCGATCCACCACTGCATCTCACTCAAGGCACGGAGGACCGTGCCAACTTCTAAGTGTGGGGAGGTTGGTCGGCCGACCGGTCTTCATAGGTAACACCAAAATAAATTTTAAAATCACTTTTGTCAATTAGGATAAATTGCATAATTAGGTTTTCCACCCTTTTAATCCCTTTGCATGTTAATATCTCTTAATAAATTCACTTGGTTAGAGTAATGACTTCTCTCCTAGAAAACTAGAATTTTGGGGGCAACCCTACCAATTTTGAAAATTTTGATGCTTAGCTTGTTCGAAGAATGTAATTTGGAACATGGATTTTGAGTCAAGAACACAAGCAAGTGACTTTTAAGCCTAATTGCGTGGTTACATCTTATAACCACTTACTTTCCTTCTTGTGTGCATTGTTCTCTCTCTATGATTGTGATCTTTAATTTGTTTGACTCTATATGTCCATTGTTATATGTATGAATGCATGTGCATGATTGAGGCCATCAATTCACTTAGCTACTTACCCAAATGAACTTACCTTATAACAACCATTGCAACCAATTTTGAGCCTACCCTTAACCCGCTTATTCTTAATTTTAGCACATCACAAGCAAAAAGGAGAAAAACCATGAATATCCCTATTTGAATCCTTGAATAGCTTAGGCTAGTGTGTGTGTGCCATTCAAGTGTGGGAAAACAGGGGGAAGCATTGGTTGAGATAAGAACATGTTATTTTTGTTGAAAATATTGGGAAGTAGATACATACTCATGTGTTGATTAAATGTATAGATCTTATGCATTGACATTCATGTATAAAGTTAAAAAAAAGGAGAAAAGACAAGAAAAGAAAAGAAAGATATATATATATATATATATATATATATATATATAGATAGAAAAAAAAGAAAAAAAGAGAAGAAGGGGACAAAATGCCCCAAAGTAAGACTTAGAGACAAATCAATGCATATGTGTAATGATCAAAGGTAAATGCGTGAGTATGTGAAAAAAAGTGAGGAATGGGTAGTTAGGTTAGTACATAATTGCATAGGATGTTATATAAGTTAGAAGGGAAGCTCAAGTTAATCAAGGGATTCAAATTTTAGCCCAATTAGCCAAATATATAACCCTACCTTGACCCTAACCCCATTACAACCTAAGGAAAGACCTCATGATATATGTATGCATGCATAGAACAATTGTTGATTGTTAGAGGAAGAACAAATTTTGGAAGAGAATGAAGTAGGGGAGGATTGAGTGATCAATGGTGCGCAGAAATCGTGACGGTTCATTCCTTGGTAGCGGCGCTAAAAACTTAATACACACGTTCATAATCTTAGTTCTTTGTCACAACTTCGCACAACTAACCATCAAGTGCACTGGGTCGTCCAAGTAATAAACCTTACGTTAGTAAGGGTCGATCCCACGGAGATTGTCGGCTTGAAGCAAGCTATGGTCACCTTGTAAATCTCAGTCAGGTGGATTCAATTGATTATAGAGATTTAATAATTAAAAGATAAATAAAACGTAAATTAAAGATAGAGATACTTATGTAATTTATTGGTGAGAATTTCAGATAAGCGTATGAAGATGCTTGTTCCTCCTGAACCTCTGCTTTCCTATTGTCTTCATCCAATCATTCATACTCCTTTCTATGGCAAGCTGTATGTTAGGCATCACCGTTGTCAATGGCTACATCCTGTCCTCTCAGTGAAAATAGTCCGATGCGCTGTCACTGCATGGCTAATCATCTGTCGATTCTCGATCATATTGGAATAGGATTCAGTAATCCTTATGCGTTTGTCACTACGCCCAGCACTCGCGAGTTTGAAGCTCGTCGCAGCCATCCCTTCCCAGATCCTACTCGGAATACCACAGACAAGGTTTAGACTTTCTGAATCTCAAGAATGGCCGTCCATGGATTCTAACTTATACCACGAAGACTCTGATTAAGAAATCCCAGAGATATTCATTCAATCTAAGGTAGAACTGAAGTGGTTGTCAGGCACGCGTTCATAGGTTGGGAATGATGATGACTATCACGATCATGACATTCATATTGAAGTATGAATGAATATCTTAGAATCGGAATAAGCTTGAATTGAATAGAAAAATGATAGTACTTTGTATTAATTCATGAGGAACAGCTGAGCTCCACACCTTAATCTATGGTGTGTAGAAACTCTACCGTTGAAAATACATAAGAACAAGGTCCAGGCATGGCCGAATGGCCAGCCCCCATAAAGGTCTAAGATAGCATAAAACTGATCAAAGATGATCCAAAGATGTAAATACAATAGTAAAAAGTCCTATTTATACTAAACTAGTTACTAGGGTTTTACAGAAATGAGTAAATGATGCAGAAATCCACTTCTGGGGCCCACTTGGTGTGTGCTTGGGCTGAGCATTGACCTTTACACGTGTAGAGGCTTCTCTTGGAGTTGAACGCCAGTATGTAACCTGTTTTTGGCGTTTAACTCCACTTTGCAACCTGTTTCTGGCGTTTAACTCCAGAATGCAACATGGAACTGACGTTGAATGCCAGTTTGCGTCATCTAAACACCGGCAAAGTATGGACTATTATATATTTTTGGAAAGCCTTGGATGTCTACCTTCCAACGCAATTGAGAGCGCGCCATTTGGAGTTTTGTAGCTCCAGAAAATTCACTTTGAGTGCAGGAAGGTCAAAATCCAATAGCATCTGCAGTCCTTCTTCAACCTCTGAATCTGATTTTTGCTCAAGTCCCTCAATTTCAGCCAGAAATTACCTGAAATCACAGAAAAACACACAAACTTATAGTAAAGTCCAGAAATGTGTTTTTTATTTAAAAAATAATAAAAATATACTGAAAACTAACAAAATCATACTAAAAACTATGTAAAAACAATGCCAAAAAGCGTATAAATTATTCGCTCATCACAACACCAAACTTAAATTGTTGCTTGTCCCCAAGTAACTGAAAATCAAATAGGATAAAAAGAAGAGAATATACTATAAATCCCAAATATCAACGAAACTTAGCTCCAATCAGATGAGCGGGACTTGTAGCTTTTTGCCTCTTGAATAGTTTTGGCATCTCGCTTCATCCATTGAGGTTCAGAATGATTGGCATCTATAGGAACTTAGAGTTCAGATAGTGTTATTGATTCTCCTAGTTCAGTATGTTGATTCTTGAACACAGCTACTTTATGAGTCTTGGTGAACCTTTTCAGTATTGTGACTCAGCCTTAAGCACTTTGTTTTCCAGTATTACCACCGGATACATAAATGCCACAGACACATAACTGGGTGAACCTTTTCAGATTGTGACTCAGCTTTGCTAAAGTCCCCAATTAGAGGTGTCCAGGGTTCTTAAGCATACTCTTTTTTTTTTGCTTTGGACCTTGACTTTAACCGCTCAGTCTCAAGCTTTCACTTGACACCTTCACGCCACAAGCACATGGTTAGGGACAGCTTGGTTTAGCCGCTTAGGCCAGGATTTTATTCCTTTAGGCCCTCCTATCCACTGATGCTCAAAGCCTTGGATCCTTTTTATTTTCCCTTGCCTTTTGGTTTTAAGGGCTATTGGCTTTTTCTGCTTGCTTTCTCTTTCTCTTTCTCTTTTTTTTTGCCATTTTTTTCTTCTTTTTTTTTCGCAAGCTTTTGTATTCACTGCTTTTTCTTGCTTCAAGAATTATTTTTATGATTTTTCAGATTATCAAATAATATGTCTCCTTTTTCCTTATTCTTCAAGAGCCAACATATTTAACATTCATAAACCACAATATCAAAAGACATATGCACTGTTCAAGCATTCATTTAGAAAACAAAAAGTATTGTCACCACATCAAAATAATTAAACTAGTTTCAAGGATGAATTCGAAACCATGTACTTCTTGTTCTTTTGTTTTTAGAACATTTTTTCATTTAAGAGAGGTGATGGATTCATAGGACATTCATAACTTTAAGGCATAGACACTTAGATACTAGTGATCATATAGTGAAGACATAAACATAAATAAAACATAAAGCATAGTAAATGAAAAATAGTAAAATAACCAATGGTGCTTTTGAGCTCCTCTATGTCTCTTCCTTGCCTTTATTGCTCCTCCCTCATAGCTCTTTGGTCTTCTCTAATATCATGAAGGATGATGGAGTGCTCTTGATGCTCCACCCTTAGTTGTCCCATGTTGGAACTTAATTCTCCTAGGGAGGTGTTGATTTGCTCCCAATAGTTTTGTGGAGGAAGGTGCATCCCTTGAGGTATCTGAGGGATTTCATGGTGAGGAATTTCCTCATGCTCATGTTGAGGTCCATGATCTCTTGTTTGCTCCATCCTTTTCCTAGTGATAGGCTTGTCCTCTTCAATGAGGATGTCTCCCTTTATGTCAACTCCAGCCGAATTGCAGAGGTGGCAAATGAGGTGAGGAAAGGCTAACCTTGCCAAAGTAGAGGACTTGTCAGCCACCTTGTAGAGTTCTTGAGGTATAATCTCATGAACCTCCACTTCCTCCCCAATCATGATACTATGGATCATGATGGCCCGATCTATAGTAACTTCAGACCGGTTACTAGTAGGAATGATTGAGTGTTGAATAAACTCCAACCATCCTCTAGCTACAGGCTTAAGGTCTAGTCTTCTCAATTGAACCGGATTGCCTCTTGAGTCAATTTTCCATTGAGCTCCTTCTACACATATGTCCATGAGGACTTGGTCCAACTTTTGATCAAAGTTGACCCTTCTAGTGTAGGGGCATACGTTTTCTTCCATCATTGGCAAGTTGAATGCCAGCCATACATTTTCCAGATTGAAATCTAAGTATTTCTCCCGAACCATGGTGAGCCAATGCTTTGCATTCGGGTTCACACTTTGATCATGGTTCCTAGTGATCCATGCATTTGCATAGAACTCTTGAACCATTAAGATCCCGACTTGTTGAATGGGGTTGGTGAGAACTTCCCAACCTCTTCTTTGGATCTCAAGTCGGATCTCCGGATACTCATTCTTTTTGAGCTTGAAAGGAACCTCAGAGATCACTTTCTTTTTGGCCACAACTTCATAGAAGTGGTCTTGATGGACTTTTGAGATGAATCTCTCCATCTCCCAAGACTCAGAGGTGGAAGAAATTGACTTCCCTTTCCTCTTTCTTGAGGTTTCTTTGGCCTTAGGTGCCATTAATGGTTATGGAAAAACAAAAAGCTATCCTTTTACCACACCAAACTTAAAATGTTTGCTCGTCCCCGAGCAAAAGAAGAAAGAAAAAAGGAGAAGAAGAAGAGAGAGTTGTGTTGTGTGAAAATGAAGAAGGAATGAGGGGTTTATATAGGAGTGTGGGGAGGGTTAGGGTTCGGCCATTAGGGTTGGGTTTGGGAGAGAAAATATTTTGAATTTTGAAAGTAGGTGGGGTTTATGGGGAAAAGAAGATGGATGTGAGTGGTGAGGGGGTGATGGGAGGTATTTAGCAACTTGCTCTTCAGTAATGTCTTCATCCTCTTCAGAGGAAGAATACTCATCAGAGCTCATGAAGGGCAGAAGGAGGTTCAATGGAATCTCTATGGTCTCTAGATGAGCCTCAGATTCCTTGGGTTCCTCAAAGGGAAACTCCTTATTGGTCACTGAACGTCCTAGGAGGTCTTCCTCACTAGGGTTCATGTCCTCCTCCTCCCTTGTAGGTTCGGCCATGATGGTCAAATCAATGGCCTTGCACTCTCTCTTTGGATTTTCTTCTGTATTGCTTGGGAGAGTACTAGAAGGAGTTTCAGTGACTCTTTTACTCAGCTGGCCCACTTGTGCCTCCAAATTCCTAATGGAGGACCTTGTTTCATTCATAAAAGTCACAGTGGCCTTAGATAGATCAGAGACTATATTTGCTAAGCTAGATGGGTTCTGCTCAGAATTCTCTGTCTGTTGCTGAGTGGATGATGGAAAAGGTTTGCTATTGTTAAACCTATTTCTTCCACCATTATTAAAGCCTTGTTGAGGCTTTTGTTGATCCTTCCATGAGAAATTTGGATGATTTCTCCATGAGGGATTATAGGTGTTTCCATAGGGTTCACCCATGTAATTCACCTCTGCTATTGCAAGGTTCTCAGGATCATAAGCTTCTTTTTCAGAAGATGCCTCTTTAGTACTGTTGGATGATTCGTTCAATCCATTCAGACTCTGAGAGATCATATTGACTTGTTGAGTCAATATTTTGTTCTGAGCCAATATGGCATTCAGAGTATCAATTTCAAGAACTCTCTTCCTTTGAGGCGTCCCATTACTTACAAGATTCCTCTCAGAAGTGTACATGAACTGGTTATTAGCAACCATGTCAATGAGCTCTTGAGCTTCTGCAGGCGTTTTCTTTAGGTGAATGGATCCACCTGTAGAATGGTCCAATGACATTTTAGATAATTCAGACAGACCATCATAGAATATATCCATGATGGTCCATTCTGAAAGCATGTCAGAAGGACACTTTTTGGTCAGTTCCTTGTATCTCTCCCAAGCTTCATAGAGGGATTCACCTTCTTTCTGTTTGAAGGTTTGAACATCCACTCTAAGCTTGCTAAGCTTTTGAGGAGGAAAGAACTTGGCTAAGAAAGCCGTGACCAGCTTATCCCAAGAGTTCAGGCTATCCTTAGGTTGAGAGTCCAACCATATTCTAGCTCTGTCTCTTACAACAAACAGGAAAAGCATGAGCCTGTAGACCTCGGGATCAACCCCATTGGTCTTAATAGTATCACAGATTTGCAAGAATTCAGTTAAGAACTGAAAAGGATCTTCTGATGGAAGTCCATAAAACTTGCAGTTTTGTTGTATCAGAGAAAACTAATTGAGGTTTCAGCTCAAAGTTGTTTGCTCCAATGGCAGGGATTGAGATGCTTCTTCCATGTAAATTGGAATTTGGTGCAGTGAAGTCACCAAGCATCTTCCTTACATTGTTATTATTTTCGGCCATGTCTCCTTCTTTTTCGTAAATTTCTATCAGATTTTCTCCAGAGAGTTGTGCTTTAGCTTCCCTTAGCTTTCTCTTCAGAGTCCTTTTAGGTTCAGGGTCAGCTTCAACAAGAATGTTCTTATCCTTGTTCCTGCTCATATGAAAAAGAAGAAAACAGAAAATATGGAATCCTCTATGTCACAATATAGAGATTCCTTTATGTGAGTAGAAGAGAAGAATAAAAGAAGGGGAAGAGAAGAACTCGAACACAGAGAGGAAGATGGTGTTCAAATTTTGGGTGGAAGAGAAGTGTTAGTAGATGAATAATTAAATAGAAGGAGATGAGAGATGAGAGAATTCGAAAATTAATTAAAATAAAAAAATATTTTTTTTGTTTTTAATTTAAAATCAAAGTTATAATTCAAAAATTAAAAAGAAAAATTAAATTAAATTAAATTAAAGTTTAAAACAGTTAGTTAATTAAAAAGGAATTTTGAAAAAGAGGGAAGGGATTTTCGAAAATTAGAAAGAGAGAGTTAGTTAGGTAGTTTTGAAAAAGATAAGAATCAAACAAAAAGATAAGATTGATTGAAAAAGATTTGAAACTTAATTTTTGAAAAGATAAGAAGTTAGAAAAGAAGTTAGAAAAGATTTTAAAATTGATTTTGAAAAAGATGTGATTGAAACTTATTTTGAGAAAGATTTGAAAAAGAAATTTAAAAAAGATTTGATTTTGAAAATTAAAGTTGATTACTTGACAAACAAGAAACAAAAAGATATGATTTTAAAATTTAAAGATTGAACCTTTCTTAATAGGCAAGTAACAAACTTAAAAATTTTTGAATCAATCACATTAATTGTTAGTAAAGATTTTGAGATTATGAAATAAAATAAGAAAAATATTTTTGAAAATCAATTTGAAATTTTCAAAAATCATAAAAGAAAAATGAAAAAGATTTGATTTTTGAAAAATATTTGAAAAAGATAGAATTTTTAAATTGAAAATTTGATTTGACTCATAAGAAACAACTAAATTTTAAAAAGTTTTGAAAAAGTCAACTCAAATTTTCGAAATTTATGAGAGAAATAAGAGAAAGATATTTTTTTATTTTTAAATTTTAATGATGAGAGAGAAAAACATAAAAAAGACTCAATGCATGAAAATTTTGGATCAAAACAAATGATGCATGCAAGAATACTATGAATGTCAAGATGAACACCAAGAACACTTTGAAGATCAAGATGAACATCAAGACTTATTTTTGAAAATTTTTAAGAAAAGAAAAACATGCAAGACACCAAACTTAGAAATTTTTCATGTTTAGACACTATGAATGCAAAAATGCATATGAAAAACAACAAAAGACACAAAATAAGAAAATATGAAGATCAAACAAGAAGACTTGTCAAGAACAACTTGAAGATCATGAACAACACATGCATGAGTTTTCGAAAAATGCACAAATTTTAAAAACATGTAATTGACACCAAACTTAAAAATTGACACAAGATTCAAGCAAGAAACACAAAAATTATTTTTGATTTTATGATTTTATAATTTTTTTGGATTTTTCAAAAATTATTTTGGAAAAACAAAAAAGAAGAAATTTTTTTTGTATTATTTTCGAAAATAAGAAATAAAAAGCTTAAAAATAAAATAAAATTACCTAATCTGAGCAACAAGATGAACCGTCAGTTGTCCAAACTCGAACAATCCCCGGCAACGACGCCAAAAACATGGTGCACAGAAATCGTGACGGTTCATTCCTTGGTAGCACTGCTAAAAACTTAATACGCACGTTCATAATCTTAGTTCTTTGTCACAACTTCGCACAACTAACCAGCAAGTGCACTGGGTCGTCCAAGTAATAAACCTTACGTGAGTAAGGGTCGATCCCACGGAGATTGTCGGCTTGAAGCAAGCTATGGTCACCTTGTAAATCTCAGTCAGGAGGATTCAATTGATTATGGAGATTTAATAATTAAAAGATAAATAAAACGTAAATTAAAGATAGAGATACTTATGTAATTCATTGGTGAGAATTTCAGATAAGCGTATGAAGATGCTTGTTCCTCCTGAACCTTTGCTTTCCTATTGTCTTCATCCAATCATTCATACTCCTTTCTATGGCAAGCTGTATGTTAGGCGTCACCGTTGTCAATGGCTACATCCTGTCCTCTCAGTGAAAATGGTCCAATGCACTGTCACTGCATGGCTAATCATCTGTCGGTTCTCGATCATACTGGAATAGGATTCAGTAATCCTTTTGTGTCTGTCACTACCCTAGCACTCGCGAGTTTGAAGCTCGTCACAGCCATCCCTTCCCAGATCCTACTCGGAATACCACAGACAAGATTTAGACTTTTCGGATCTCAAGAATGGCCGTCCATGGATTCTAACTTATACCACGAAGACTCTGATTAAGAAATCCCAAAGATATTCATTCAATCTAAGGTAGAACTGAAGTGGTTGTCAGGCATGCGTTCATAGGTTGGGAATGATGATGACTATCACGATCATGAAATTCATATTGAAGTGCGAATGAATATCTTAGAATCGGAATAAGCTTGAATTGAATAGAAAAATGATAGTACTTTGTATTAATTCATGAGGAACAGCAGAGCTCCACACTTTAATCTATGGTGTGTAGAAACTCTACTGTTGAAAATACATAAGAACAAGGTCCAGGCATGGCCGAATGGTCAGCCCCCATAAAGGTCTAAGATAGCATAAAACTGATCAAAGATGATCCGAAGATGTAAATACAATAGTAAAAAGTCCTATTTATACTAAACTAGTTACTAGGGTTTACAGAAATGAGTAAGTGATGCAGAAATCCACTTCTGGGGCCCACTTGGTGTGTGCTTGGGCTGAGCATTGAGCTTTACACGTGTAGAGGCTTCTCTTGGAGTTGAACGCCAATATGTAACCTGTTTCTGGCATTTAACTCCACTTTGCAACCTGTTTCTGGCGTTTAACTCCAGAATGCAACATGAAACTGGTGTTGAACGCCAGTTTACGTCATCTAAACTCGGGCAAAGTATGGACTATTATATATTTTTGGAAAGCCCTGGATGTCTAATTTCCAACGCAATTAAGAGCGTGCCATTTGGAGTTCTGTAGCTCCAGAAAATCCACTTTGAGTGCAGGGAGGTCAGAATCCAACAGCATCTACAGTCTTTGTTCAACCTCTGAATCTGATTTTTGCTCAAGTCCCTCAATTTCAGCCAGAAATTACCTGAAATCACAGAAAAATACACAAACTCATAGTAAAGTCCAGAAATGTTATTTTTATTTAAAAACTAATAAAAATATACTGAAAACTAACTAAATCACACTAAAAACTATGTAAAAACAATGCCAAAAAGCGTATAAATAATCCGCTCATCAATCAACCCTATACACCGAGCGAATGGAGTGAAAATACTTCCGGTGAGGGGTTCGAAGCTCAATTCCTTGTTCCCGACTCTCGCGAGCGTTCTTTATGCAAGCTATGCATATTTCACTTCGATAACTAGAATTGGTAGAGTTCATGCATTGCCCATCATCTTGCCCTATGTGCATATGTATGTGTGTATTCTAGGAAGATTGAATTGCTCTTGACCATGTAGATAGTAGCATACACCCTAGTTGCATTCATGTAGGTAGATTGCATTCCATGAGTCCTACCCCCTTATGATCCTTTGATCTTTTGCTTTCCTTTAGCTTGAGGACATGCTATACTTTAAGTGTGGGAAAGTTGATAAACCCTGTTTTTAGGGTTTATCATGCATAGATTTAAGAGTTTTATCAATAATCTTCCACACTTATTCATATAAAACTGCGTGATTTTGTGTTCCTTTTCCCATTTTGCCTCATAGATGAAAATATGCTTTTTTTGCATCAAAATTGATATATTGTAATCCTCCTCTATTACCATTCGATTCCTTGATCCATTTGTTAAGTGGTTTCAGAAGTTATAGGACAAAAATGGCTAAGAGGAATGAAGGAAGGATGCATGAATGGAAGGAGCATGGAATAAATTAAAGATTTGAAGTTTTCACATGCACGCGCACGCGCACCGTGCGTGTACACATGGATGCGTACACCCAGAGCCAGCGCAGTGGAGCCGAGTGAGGAGCCGGCGCGCTTATATGGCTGGCCATATTTCCTATGACCCTCGCGCGCACCATACGCCTGCGCGCAGATCGCAAAAGACCCTAGGGGCGCATACGCGTGCGGTGCGCGTACGCGTCGATGGACGCACGTAATTTTTTAATCAAAATACGTGACCAGAGATTTCAAGGAGTCCTGGGCCCTGTTTTGGAGTAGAATTTTGGAGGAAAAATCTTAAGAAGACCAAGGGTTAGGTGTGTTAGGACAATTAGTCATAATTCTAGATATTTTAGAGAGTTAGTTACATTTTATTTTTAGAGAGAGAAACTTGCACTTCTCTCTAGGATTTCACTTCCTCCATTGCAATTCTCCTTTGATTTCTTGGTGATATCCATTGCTAATTCATTTTTGTTTTGATACAAGTTGTAGATCCACTCTTCCTCTACTCTTAATTGATGCTCTTTTGATTCAATCTCTTAGATATAGATTTGTTTGATTTTGTTACTTTGGATTTGGATTAATGAATTGTGTCATTGCATTTAATTACTTGATTGTTGATGATTGTGTGGATTAGATAGCTTTAATTCAATTTTCTTCTCTCAATTACATCATGTCTTCTATGATTGCCTACCAATTGTTTGTGATAATGCAACCCTAGCTATCGAGTAGATTTCTCTTACTTGGCTTAGGGGTTGAGTTATTGGAGACACTTGAATAGTGGATATCAATTGTAGATTATTAATTGAGAATTGCTAATTGACTTGGAGTGCACTAAAGCTAGACTTCCCTAGGGTGAGACTAGGACTTGTGACTCAAGTTAGTTACTCTCACTTGACTTTCCTCCATTGTTAGGGGGTTAACTAAGTGAAGCAATAATCAATTCTTATCATAATTGAAGGAAACTATAATGATGGAACTTCCAAGGCTCACCCTTAGCCAAGGCTTTTATCTCAATTAATTGTTGTTAGTTTTTGTTAGCTTGAATTCTTGCACCAACTCTCAAAACTATAAAAGCTTTCCTAATCAATGATGTGCATTCCAAGGCAATTCCTAGGGAGAACGACCCGGGATCAACACTCTCGGTCATAGATTTTAGAATTGTTTGATGCGATATTTGTGTGTTGGTTAGACTATACTCATGAGATAGGGGGCGCAACATTGAGGAGCTTAAACGCTCCAAATGATTCCCCGGAGAGAGCAGTGGCCGCCATCACTGAGGTGGTCTAGTTTTATTCTCCATTTGCTTATTTTATTTCTATTTTTATTGTACTTAATCATATTGTCTGTTTTCTTTTCTAGTGTATGATCACATTCAGTATTTCATTCTTTTAGCATTATTTTCTTTTCTTTCTGTCGATTTAAGATGCCTCATGTATCCCTTATCAAGCTTAAAAGAAAATTTATTAAAAAGAGAAGCAGTGAATTACACAAGGTTCTTGAGTTATATCATAAGCTATTTTGATTACATTGATATGGTGGCCTTCTTTATTTTCTAAATGTATGAATTAACTATGCGTGCTTGATATTGAAGTTGAGCATATTGGCTCTTGAAGAATAGCAAATTTAGAGAAGTATTATTAATTCTCTGAAATATAAAAAGGATTGATTCTTGAAGCAAAAGAAATAACAAAAAAAAAGAAAAATAAAAATAAAAATAAAAGCAAGAACAAGGATCTAAGGCTTTGTGCATAAATGGATATGAGGGTCAAAAATTGGCCTAAAAAGCTCAAATGAGTTGCTATCCCTAACTATATGCTTGTGGTGTGAAGGTGCCAAGAAAATCTTGAGACTGAGCATTTAAAGTCGTGATCCAAAGCAATAAAGAGTACGCTTAAGAACTCTGAGCACCACTGTCTAGGAATTTAAGCAAAGCTAAATTCAAATCCAAAGGGTTCTCCCAGTTAAGTGCTTGTGGCATTTATGTGTCCGGTGGTAATACTTGAAAACAAAACGCATAGAGTCATGGCTAGGCTCAAAGGTGCAAAGCACCAAAAAGAAGCTGTGTTCAAGAATCAAGAAAAACTAAAAAGAAGAGAATCAATAATATCATCTAGATTCTAGTTCCAAGGAATGCCAATATTTCTGAGCTTCAAAGGAAAGTGAGATGCCAAATCTATTCAGAAATAAAGAGCTAACATCCCCATTCAGTAATTAGAACTGAGCTTCATTGACAACTCTGAAAGCCTTATGTATTTTCTTTTTTCTTCCATTTAGTCCTATCTATTTTCTGGTTGCTTGAGAATAAGCAACATTTTAAGTTTAGTGTTGTGATAAGTGAATATCTTGTACCCTTTTTCATAGGAGTTTCATAGTGTATTTGGTTATATTTTATTAAGTTTTAGTATGTTTTAGTCAAAAATTTATCTTTTGGATGCTACTTTGAGTTTTTGTGTTTTTCTATGATTTTAGGGGATTTTTGGGTGAGTTTGGCAAGATCTTGTTCAGAGACGAAGAAACGATAGCAGAGGCTGTCAAATCCTGACCTCCGTGCATTCCAATGAGCATATCTTGCGCTACAGAAGTCCAATTGCCACTGTCTCAATATCGTTGGAAAGCTAACTTCCAAAACTTTCTAGCAATATATAATAGTTTATATTTCTTCTCCAGAATAATTCCCAAAACTGGCGTTGAACGTCCACATCTAGAGTTGAACGCCCAAGAAGGACCAGCCTCCAGCATTGAACGCCCAAGACTGGCGCTGAACGCCACCTAGAGAGCAAGGGAACAGCGAGCTCACCCCCTATTGGGCATTCAACACCCAAAAGCCCAGGTTTTGTACATTGTCTTGTGGGTCTTTTAGGATTCTGATGTGTATATATGTATATATGTATATATGCTCTGTCCGGTTTTAACTTCGTGAGCTGGGTCAGAAGCTTTGCTATCTGTATCTTGGAAATCTTTTCTATATATACTTTCATGCTTATTTTACTCTTATCCAGCTTCGTTACGTTTATCGCTTACGTGAGTAATGCGCTTTTCTATTTAACGCTATGCTTCAAACTTTCTTTCAAAGGCTCCTAGATAAACCTTCTTTTCAACTATATTATGTATATTTATATTTTAGTTTTAGAGGTCGTAGTGCCTCGCCACCTCTGTTTGACATCCTAGGTGTAAAGCTCTGTATGGTAGGGTGTGACATTTCACGTCTCACAGTTTCAGGAGTACACTTCTGATGCCAATCGCATATTAGAACCTGAACCAGTGCAACTGAGAGTGGATCTAACACTTCAAGTAACTTCAGTTAGAATTGATAAAATGATATCAGTGCTAAGCAACTACATAGAGGAGTAGTTTCGTTTGCAGAGGATGTTGAGAGGAGAGCTGGAATTTGGAAGCACATCTCGGAACTTGAGTCAGAAATGAGGGAAGACAACCGTTACCTATCTTTAGATAACTGAATCTGAATTTTGGGGACAAAATTCTTAATTATGTGGGTAGGATATAAACCCCACAAAATTAGCAAATAATTAGTCATTAAATTAATTTTTATAAAAGAGATTAGAAATATGAATTTTAAAGTTTTATGAGATAAAGTTAATTAAAATAAGAATTTTCACACTAATTTTAAAGAATTTAGCGAAAAGATTGGGCCGAAAGGGCCGAATCGGGCCCAAGTATATAAGCTACACTTCAGCCTTTTTTTGCCCAAATGATGAGAATCACGCTGAAGGGGGCTGAAGAGGTGAAGAACACACCAAACCCTCACTTAGATATTCAATCCAACGTAACTTTTGATCCGGAGCTCCGATCGCTGCACCGTTTACAGCCACGCGTCCACAGTGGTGAGCTCTACAAAGTTCCATACATTGTAAGGTAAGAAAGCTATATTCTTTATTTCAATTCCTTCATCTCAAATCCAAAAATGGTATGGTCTTGGGTGTTAAGATTTGTGGTTAATTTGATGCTTTAGGACCAAATTGACTTGAGGAATTAGTGGGTCTTGGCTTAATTGAGGCACATACAAGGTGAGGATCTTGTTTTAGTTTAGTTTTCTATATATTTTCTTGTTCTGGCACTTAATTCTCTTAATTTACTTGTTAATTTCTCTTTATCTTTCCATTTCCATGCTTATGAACACTTGTCAATTGATTTCATTGATGCAATTTTGATGTCTTATATTCCTTTGATGTTTGTTTGAGTGATTATTATTATTTCCTTGCAATTGGTAGTTATAGATTTTATCATTATTATAATTTATGATATTTTTTCCTTTGTGCATACTAAGTGTTTGATAAAATGCCTATCATAGTTTTTGTATAGTTTTTCATACTCTTAGGTTGGAATTGGGTAATTAGGTGACCTTGAGCCATAGATGTCCATTCTAGATTGTGATTAGGATTGTTAGTTGGTTTGGTTTCCACTAACTCTAGTCTTTCACTAAGTTAATTAGTGAGTTGACTAGGATTTATGGATTGAGATCAATTATCGCCTTTTGACCTATCCTCGATGTTAGAGTTGACTAATTGGGATTAATTCTTCACAATTACCATGTTTGTGGTCAATGACTAGGATAGGAATCTTTAATTCTTAACATTTGCCAAGAGTTCCTTTTTGCCACTTAAATTCTAATTTCATTGTTTCACTTGCTTTGAGTTAAATTCCTTGCATGCTTATTTACTTTCTTTCCTTTTATATTCTTTCTCATTAGTATCTCAATCCCCATTCCCTGATAGCTGATAATTGAGCACTTAATTACAATTTATAGGGAGAGCGACCCGAGGTTTAAATACTCTCGGTATTTTTATTAGTTTGCATTGTGACAAACAAAATTAAACTCTGATGTGGGTCAATTGTTGGTTTCGAACTATACTTGCAACGAAGCGATTCTTTTATTGAGAAGAAATTTGGAACCGACATTTGGCTTTCCACCACTCTTCAGGGGTCTTTCAATGTAAAGATCCTTCTGTCGATGAATCAATCATCGTTCTTGAGGCTTGAGGGACCCCATCAAAGGTTTGGATTTGAAGCCACTCAGAAAAGGCATGGTGTGGACATTTTCTGAGCATCTCTTTGTAACATTTTCAAACTTCACAGAGCGATTCACCCTCCTTTTTGAAAAAGAAATTAATTTCATATCTCAATTGGGCAAATTTTTGTGGAGGAAAATACTTAGTTAGGAATTTCCTAGCTAAGGCCTCCCAAAAAGTAATGCTGCCCAAGGGTTGAGCATAGAGTTATTGTATAGCCCTAACACTTATAGAGAATGGGAATGGCCATAGCCAATTCGAGGAAAAAAAAGAAAAAATAAAAAAGAAAGAAGAATCGTAGCGTAGAACCCACCCCCCTCCTCACATTCACATTCCCCCTTCCAACCCCCTCCATTTCCCCAACCTCTTCCCCTTACCTTGTCTAACC
>NC_029789.2:61742253-61777018 GCF_000816755.2 Arachis ipaensis | reverse complement strand
TTTCCCTCCCCCAAGCCTTCCCCTTCCCCTTTTGCTTCCCCAACCTGACGCCTTTCTCCTTCTCCTTCCTCCTCTGCTTCCCCAATCTGAGGTCCTTCCTGTTTCTCTTCTACTTTCTAATCTGATGCCCTCCTCCTCCCCAACCATACTCTCACACTCACAAGAGCTCTCCCCAACCTTCACTGTTGCTGCTTTTCACCGGCCTCCATTTCAGTGTCGTGCCGCTTATTCTCCACCACAACCTAGTCTCTCACAATCAAATACAGTAGAAGCAGAGGCACAAAGCCTCAACCTTCTCTGTCATCGTTGCACCGCTCGCTAGCCTTCGTCTTGTTTTCACGCCGCTCGCTGATGCCTAGGCATCATTGGCTAGTTTCACAAGCCATTTTCTATAGTTTTTACTTGGTTTCATGCATTTTATTAGTCAATAAAAAAGTATTTGGATGAGTAATGTATGTATGTCTTGATTCAACCAAGTGTTGTAAATTATAAACATTTTCATGGGATTTATGCAAGAATTACTTGATGCAATGAATGATGCATTATCTTGTGACTATGGCAAAGCTTTGATATAGTTATTTGGTTGATGATAGGCAAGGAGAAGCAAAGGAGAAACAAAGAAGAAATAGAGGCTGTGGAGTTAGTGGCCAAGTTAGCCCACTAACTCCATGGTTAACGTTGACTCAAGGAAGGAGTGCTGGAGTTAGTGGCCAAGTTAGCCTACTAACTCCAGTACTAACGTTGCAAAGGAGGAGAAGGCAACGTTAGAGGTCAAAGTTGGCTCACTAACGTGATTCAAGGAAGAAGGAAGCAACATTAGTGGCCTAAGCTGGCTCACTAACGTTACAACACAAGAAGAGGTGCCAACGTTAGTGTGCTAACGTTACCCCAAGTTAGCACACTAACGTCTTCAACCATTTCACAAGTTGGGTGCTGGACGAATTGTGTCGTGTTTGTACGCACAAAGCAGTGTGCGTACGCACAAGAGCAAAATTTGTTCGTGTGCGTTCACACAAGGCATTGTGCGTACGTACAAGTGAAATGTTAACGCGCTAACGCTATGTCACTAACACCAGTATTAACGTCAGCATTGGAAAATTTGGCTAGTGTGCATACGCACGGTGCAATGTGCGTACGCACAAGAAGAAAATTTGCCAATGTGCGCACGCACGAAGCATTGTGCGTACGCACAACAAGAAAAGCGTTAATGGCCACGTTAGTGTGTTAACACTAGCATTAACGCCAGTTCCAGGGGCACTTATGAGACCGTTAGGACACTAACTTCAGCGTTAACTTTAGAAAGAGCCACTCCTAACTTGCATCAACTAAGGCTAAAAGCCCACATCCAAGTATTTGAAGACCCATTTGAAGATGAGAAAAAGAGTATATATAGGAGAAATTGGGTTGCTAAGGAATTGGCAAATTGATTGTGTTAAGAGAAATTGGGTTGCTAAGGAATTGGGACTCAATTAATTACTATCTGCCATAGATCTACATCATATGATTGAGAATGAAGTTGAGACCTATTGATTCATGATGGATTATAATATCTCCAATCCCTAATGAATCTCTCTCTTTGTTATTCTTCACTTTAATTGCTTTGAGTTTACTGCTTTCTTTAATTCCCAACTCCCAACACCCATTTACATTTCATGCAATTTACCTTTCATTGTCATTTACATTCTTACCTTTACTTTCTTGCCATTTAAGTTTCAGTTATTTTAGTTTCTTGCCATTTACGTTTCCACAGTTTACATTTCGAAATTTACTTTCAGCTCTTTAATTTCCAGCAATTTAACTTCTGTAATTAAATTTCACCAAAACCATTAGATATTAGCTTAACTAGATAAATCACCTAACTAAAGTTGGTTAATCCATCAATCCCTGTGGGATCGACCTCACTCAAAAGTGAGTTATTACTTGACGATTCGGTATACTTACCAAAGGGATTTGTGTTGTGCAAATTTACCCGCATCAAGTTTTTGGCACCGTTGCCGGGATTAAGTGTGATTGATAATCTACCGGTGGTTGATTACCTAGATTATACTTTTTTTTGTTTTGTCTTATTCATTTAACTGCTTTTGTTCTTTATTTTCTGTGCTCCTTAACTGATTGTGTTAATGCCTCACCAAGAAGCCCCTGTTGGTGACATCTCTTGCTCTTGGTGATTGTGTTATTAGTACAAAACAGTTTATTTTACTTAAGCTTTCTTTCAAATAAATTGGCATATGATTGCATTCTAAGTTTGGTGTTACTATGCAACAAATCTGTTTCCAATTTTTTTGGATACTTGCAACAATTCCAAGTGAAAGTGTCACGCTAAGTTTGGTGTGCCACTCATTTTCTATTCAATGTATCATGCAACACCACTTGTTTGTGCAGTCATAATGTCTCTGCTTCTTAGGCCCGCATTGTTATCTTTAACCAAGCTTTGCTTAAATTCATGCATTACTTATATTTTGTTTCATTTTTGACATTCATGATTAAATCACAAGCTCAGCACCACTATTCCTACTTGTTGCTTGCCGGCGAAGCACTCATTCTAAGATGGTAATTGGAGGGAGAAAATCTGCGAGAAAGGACAACAAGAGTGAAGATGAACTACAAAGGTTGTAAAGTTTCTTTCCTTCTCATTTGCCACCAATATATTTAATTGCAATCATGAATATCTCTTGTCTTGAAGTTCAGGCCCTACCCCTGTTCTGTTTAGTTTCTTCTAGCTTAATAATAAGCATGATTCACTACCTCTCATTGCACCTTGCTTTTGCATTTGCTTGCACCCATTACACTTAAAATGCAATAAAGAAATCATCCTTTTAAAAGGAAAGTGTTGAAGAATTTTATCAATTTTGAGGCAAGCAAAAAATTAAGAGAAGTGGAGGTTGTAATTGTGTGATTGAGCATTGAGGTTTTATGTTTGTGAAAACTTGCATGGGAGCTCATAGACAAGAATTGAAGTTTAGAAAAGTGTTATGGAAATTCTCAAAAATCTGTTGATCCAGGAAGCAGTAACAAAAGAAAACAAAAGAAAAAGAAAAACAAAGAATAATCCCAAGGCTCTGAGAATCAATTACTAAGAAGAAAAAGAAAGATACAAGAACTCAAAGAGTTATTGTCCTAGTTAAATGCTTGTAGTGGATTTGTGTCAAAGAAAGAGGCCTGAGCGAGTAAATCCTAAGGGGTGCTTCAACACCTAATACCTTAACCCAACTAGGTTGGGAGTATTGATTGAAAGCTTATCATAAAAGGCCGCTTTGAGACGTGACACCTAGAGTTGAGGCCAAGATGAATAAGTGCTGCTTCAAGGTGATAATCTATAAAGAGAATTCCATAATACCATCTGAATGACATTCCTAAGATCTAAGACTTCCAAGATGTAAGGACTAGTGAGCACTGGAATCCTTGCATAAGCATACAGTTGGAGTTCACCCTATTATCACTTAGTCACTTCACTCACGAAGGCATCATAAGCAATTCTTCAGCACATTCCCATAAAGAGAATTCTTTGTGTATAGTTCTTTTCTTGCTTAGGGACAAGCAAGGTTTATGTTTGGTGTTGTGATGCGTGTGCATCATTGCCCATTTTTAGTTGTTATTTTATTATATTTTAGTTAAGTTTTCATACAAATTCTGTTAATAAATAAGTAATAGAATGAGATATATCTGCATTAAGTAAAATCTAAAGCATAGGTGAAATTATAGCTAATATACAAGGAAAATGTGATAAAATAGATAACAATAAGTGAAGTGTGATTCTGAGTATTATTAGAACATTTAGTATATTAAGATCATCTTGTAT
Organism: Arachis ipaensis; assembly: GCF_000816755.2. Classification (NCBI taxonomy): domain Eukaryota; kingdom Viridiplantae; phylum Streptophyta; class Magnoliopsida; order Fabales; family Fabaceae; genus Arachis; species Arachis ipaensis. The sequence goes on along the minus strand of NC_029789.2, from coordinate 61,773,219 downwards.
ATTACTTTGATGCACTTATTTGTTTGATGATAGGCAAAGCAGAAGCAGAGGAAAGCAAGGAGGTGGTGGCGTTAGTGGCAACGTTGGCGTACAAACGGCAGTACCAAGGTTGGTCAAGAAAGAGGGGAGCGTTAATGGGAAACGTTAGCACACCAACACCAGTGCTAACGTTGTGCCCAATGTTATTTGCCAGCACCAACGCTACTGCACAAGAAGGTGCCAACGTTAGTGTGCTAACTTGGGGTAACATTAGCACACTAACGTCTTCGATCATTTCACAAGTTGGGGGATGGATGAATCATCTAGTGTGCGTACGCACACTGCTTTGTGCGTACGCACAAGTGGCAAAAATCACAAGCCACGCGTGCGCGTGGGCGACGCGCACACGTGAGAAGAATGTTAACAGACTAACGCTATGTCACTAACGCCAGCATTGGAAGACTTGGCTAGTGTGCGTATGCATGGAGCTGTGTGCATACGCACAAAATGAAAATTTGCCAGTGTGCGCATGCACGAAGCATTATGCGTACGCACAACAAGAAAAGTGTTAGCGACAACGTTAGCATGTTAACGCCAGTATTAACTTTGTTGACGTGAGTATTAATGCCATAAAGGGCCTGGGAGCATTTTCTTAGCATTAGAAACACCAATAAGGGCGCGATAACGTGAATCCACCTCTGGACCATGCATTCACTTTTCAAGCAAGCAGAACCCATTAACATCACTCAATCAAAGGCACAAGAAGTATCTAGAATAGGAATTTTCATTCAATTGTAATTTACTTTTCATTTCAATTTGTATTCTAGGGAACCTGGTATGCGAAATTGTTACTCAGGTTGTGAATTGTTGTTCGAAATTGATTCCCTGGCAATGGCACCAAAAACAGATGCACAGAACCATGGTCTAAACATATCTTCACAACTTCGCATAACTAACCAGCAAGTGCACTGGGTCGTCCAAGTAATACCTTACGTGAGTAAGGGTCGAATCCCATGGAGATTGTTGGTACGAAGCAAGCTATGGTCACCTTGTAAATCTCAGTCAAGCGGTACCCTCCTTTTGCGTCTGTCACCACGCCCAGCAATCGCGAGTTTGAAGCTCATCACAGTCATTCAATCATTAAATCCTACTCGGAATACCACAGACAAGGTTTAGACTTTCCGGATTCTCTTGAATGCCGCCATCATTCTAGCTTACACCACGAAGATTCCGATTAAGAGATCTAAGAGACACTCATTCAATCTAAGGTAGAACGGAGGTGGTTGTCAGGCACGCATTCATAGGGAATGATGATGATTGTCACGTTCATCACATTCAGGTTGAAGTGCAAATGAATATCTTAGAAGCGAAATAAGATGAATTGAATAGAAAACAGTAGTACTTTGCATTAATCTTTGAGGAACAGTAGAGCTCCACACCTTAATCTATGGAGTGTAGAAACTCTACCGTTAAAAATACATAAGTGAAAGGTCCAGGCATGACCGAATGGCTAGCCCCTATGATCTAAGAACTCGGCATCCAAAGATGTCTAATACAATAGTAAAAAGTCCAATTTATAATAAACTAGCTACTAGGGTTTACAAAAGTAAGTAATTGATGCATAAATCCACTTCCGGGGCCCACTTGGTGTGTGCTTGGGCTGAGCTTGAATGTTACACGTGCAGAGGCTCTTTCTGGAGTTAAACGCCAGGTTGTAACGTATTTCTGGCGTTCAACTCTGGTTTATGACTTGTTTCTGGCGTTTAACTCCAGACAGCAACGTAGAACTGGCGTTCAACGCCCTTTTACGTCGTCTAAACTCGGCCAAAGTATGGACTATTATACATTGCTGGAAAGACCTGGAAGTCTACTTTTCAACGCAATTGGAAGCGCGCCATTTTGAGTTCTGTAGCTCCAGAAAATCCACTTTGAGTGCAGGGAGGTCAGAATCCAACAGCATCAGCAGTCCTTCTTCAACCTCTGAATCTGATTTTTGCTCAAGTCCTTCAATTTCAGCCAGAAAATACCTGAAATCACAGAAAAACACACAAACTCATAGTAAAGTCCAAAAATGTGAATTTAACATAAAAACTAATGAAAACATCCCTAAAAGTAACTAGATTCTACTAAAAACATACTAAAAATAATGCCAAAAAGCGTATAAATTATCCACTCATCAGAACCCTATATAAAGGCATTAGTTTTCATAGAAAAAACACACGGAGGACGAAAGGAGGAGAGAGTGAAGCCCAATTCGAAATTCTGTGAATTGGCACACTCCAAGAGGAGTAGGTCTTCGGACCCCTCCCCTCATACACTCTTCTCCTGTTTCTCTTCTTTTTTTTCTTTGTAATAGTTTTGTTTTCAATATTTAATTGTCATTTATGAATATTTAGTTTTCATTTTAGTTATGAATCTCTAATTTTCGTCTTTACTTTCATGCACTTTAATCTTCATGTGAGAGCAATGACCACTTAAATCCCTATTCATGAGGGAAATGAGCTCTATTTCAAATTTTGATTGAACTGATGTTAATTTCTTCTTCTCAATCTGCTTGTCGTAGCTAAGAGATAACTTTCGTGCTTAATTGATCTACTCACTCCGGAAGGGGGTTTAGATCCATTGAATTTCTATGTGAGCCTCAGATGGAGAATCATAGAAATTAGTTTGAAGCTCTTTCTCTCACAACTCTCTTGATCAATACATTCGGGGTTGAATTGAGATCTTGAGAACTTGTGTGGCTCATGGATAAGAGAATTAAACTTAACCTCTTCTAATGACAATTAGATCAAGGAATTGGCAAATTGATTGTGTTAAGAGAAATTGGGTTGCCAAGGAATTGGGACTCAATTAATTACAATCCGCCATAGATCTACTACATATGATTGAGAATGAAGTTGAGACCCATTGATTCATGATGGATTATGATATCTTCAATCCCTAATGAATCTCTCTCTTTATTATTCTTCACTTTAATTGCTTTGAGTTTACTACTTTCTTTCATTCCCAGCTCCCAACACCCATTTACATTTCATGCAATTTACCTTTCATTGTCATTTTACATTATTACCTTTACTTTCTTGCCATTTAAGTTTCAATTATTTTAGTTTCTTGCCATTTACATTTTCGCAATTTACATTTTGAAATTTACTTTTAGCACTTTAATTTTCAGCAATTTAAATTTTGTAATTAAATTTCACTAAAACCATAAGATATTAGCTTAACTAGATAAATCACCTAACTAAAGTTGCTTAATCCATCAATCCCTGTGGGATCGACCTCACTCAAAAGTGAGTTATTACTTGACGATTTGGTATACATGATGATTCGGTATACTTGCCGAAGGGATTTGTGTTGTACAAATTTACCCGCATCACTCGCCAGCCTCCATCTCTGCTCGGTCTCCCTCTTCTCTCGTCTGGCACGGTTCTCTGTCTCAGCCATGGTAATTTTTTTTAGATTTTTTAGTTATTCAATCATTGTTCTTTAATGTTCTGGGTGATTGTTGGTGTTGATCCTGTTTTAATATAATAACAATGGTTAATTTTAGTTGTTTTCTATTCTGTAATTATTATTGGTTTTTTTTATTGTTGCTATTTTTTCTGCTTGTTGCTGTTTAGGATGATTGATGCGTACTATTTAAGTTGATAGATCTTTTCTGATTAATGCTGATTTTTTTGTGATATTTTGTGTTGTTGGTTTTTATTTTTGTGATCTATTGAAGAAGAAGAAGAAGAAGAAGAAGAAGAAGAAGAAGAAGAAGAAGAAGAAGAAGAACAGAGTTAAAGAAGAAGCAGAATAGAGTGTTGAAGAAGAAGAAGAAGAAAAGGATTGTTGTTTTTTTTAATATAAAGCGACGACATTTTTCTACACTTCTTTTTTCTTTTGCTTTTTCTTTTTTTTTTTTTCCTCAAAATGCCGTTGTTTCAAGGTTTCGATGAACGAAAAATGCTTCAGGGACTACTATGACTCTAGGAGTGTAACTTCGAGGATAAATTTGAGTAATTATTAACTTCAGGGATTAGATTGAGGCTCAAGTGCAACTTCAGAGAGTACTTTGAGGCTTAACTCAACCGGGTGTATGTTGTCAATCTCAATTGTTCCCTGGCACCAGCGCCAAAAACTTGATGAACCAAAATTAATATGCTCAGGTATTGGCAAGTACACCACATCAAGTAATACCACGGTGAGTGAATATCGTTCCCACGAGGATTAACGGATTAAAGCAAGCAACATCTAATTGAATCTCTAATTAGATCAATTAAACCTTGGCAAGAGAATTGTGGATCTTTTATTAGAAGCAAGAACAGTTGAGAAGAGAATTGAAAGAACAAAAGAAGGCTTAGAGATTTTAGAGAAGTAATCAAAGATAGGGGGTGTTAAAGACTTCAGAGATGTTGAATTCTTAGAAAAAGCAATGCTTGTGTTTCTTTACTTTGGCTCATGCAAAAATCTTTTCACAGTAAATCATATATAATCAAATCCTGTTTCCTTGACAATTTAATTTCTCTTAACTTAATTAATTTCCAATTCCTTGGTCAATTAATTAAGAGAAGAGGTGAAGAACGGTTTCGATTTAAAGCCACATAATTTTCAAAATACTATTCCTAGTCAAGCTAAAAATCACAAGAAAGAATTTAGAACTAATTTTGATATTAAATTTTCTAAAATAATAACAGAATCTAATACAGAATTAGAATATTTTTTAATACTTCTATCCATTAAAGATGAAGAACGAAATTCAATCTTGAAAAAGTAAAAAAGTATGAACAAAATAAAGAAAATACTTGCATTACTAATCCATATGAATAAAATAGAGCTCTTAACCTTTAACAAGAGAGATTTAGTTACTCAAGGTAGAGAAGAAAAGAACTAAACTAAAGAGGTGCTGGATGGCTCCAGTATGATTCTTCGATCAAAGATGGTCTATCCCAGGATGTGAACCTTATTCACTTAATAATCTAACTTCCTAACTAATTGAAATTTAAAAACTAATCTTATCTTCCAAAGAGAAACATAACTTTATTAAAATTCAAATATAATGTAATCTAAATTCTAATAACCAAATACATCTTTCTAGAAGAGGATGTTGCTAACTAATCATTTACATCTTGAATCTTGAATTGAAATTAGAGCTTTTTGTGAGTTGCAATTGATTTTGGTGCTGGGCTTCTTGATTGGGCTTACGGCTTGATGTCCCTGGTGCTGGGCTTGATGATTGGGTGCCCAACTTAGGTCTAGGGGCGCTGGGTGCCAGGTCTTATGGCTGGGCACCCAGTACTTGAGATTTTGGTGGAGCTAGACACCACTTCTTGGAGTTGGGTGCTAGCCACCTTGCCTTCTCCCTGGCACTAATGCATTGGGCTTGGAATGGAGGAGTTGGATGTCCAATTTGGGGGTTGGGCTTTGGGATAGGGCACTGGGCGCGAGTCCTTGGAGCTGGGCTCCAAATTTAGGCACCCAGCTTAGAGTTTAGGCACTAGCTTGGAGTTTAGGCACTGGGCTTGGCCTCTTGAAGCTTGGCACCACCAAGCTTTGCTTAATTATAAATTATATCCATAATCATTCTAAGACAACTTCAAACACATGATTAATCATCAAAACTTCACTAGAAACATAAGAACTTTGATTAAAAACTAAAAAAACTAACGAAAAAGAAACCTAAAAGCAACTAAAGATGCCTAGGCATTAAATGTAAATCAAAATGAGAGAAATGTTGGTCAAGCTCCAAATTTGTCCTATGATGCCTTCTTTGAGATCACTCCTTGAATTTGATTTACCAATTGTATTATTCTTTTGCTATCTCTGGTTCATTTAAATTGAGAAAATATTTTGTACTAGTGACTAGTTCATTATCTATTTTTGTATTCTTAGTAATGTCTAAGAATTGATACTTGATTGATATTAATATGTTGTGAAGGCTTGCATTTTAACTATTGATTTTAATGTTATTTTTTAATTTTATATTTTTATTTTATTATGACCAGGTCAACTGGATGAACTAGTGACCCATCAGTTGACCTAATGACCTGATTATACGGTTTTGATAACTATAATTATGGGATCCATAATTATAGCTAATAATAGACCTATTTAAATTAGATTTTTTGGTTTAAGTTGGTCATAATAGGACAGAAAATTGGATTGAGGTAACTTTCTTGAAAACATAAGAAGGGATGTAACACAGGTAGAGTTTTACCTAAATAGATAGAGATCTTTCTTAGTGTGTTCTAAATTCACTCTTATATAATAAGACCGATCAATGTGTTCATATTCGCTCCTTCTAAGAATTTTTTCCCTTTTTATCCATTTAAAAAATACTTTATAAAATACACACAAATGTAATTTCAATTTCTAATCATCTTAAAATAACTAACACGAAAATAAATAAAATGTCCACAAAAAATGACACATTTAAGTGAAATTTTAATTTATTGCATTTTTAACAATAAATTTATATAATTTTTATGCCTTATTACATATACTTATGATGAGCGGATATTTTATACACTTTTTGGCATCATTTTCATATAGTTTTCAGTAAGTTTTGTTTACTTTTTATTAATTTTTTATAGATTTTAGTGTTAAATTCACAGTTTGGATTGTACTATGAGTTTTTGTGTTTTTGTACAATATCAGGTAAATTCTGGCTGAAATTGACGAGCTGGAGCAAAAGTCTGATTCAGAGACAGAGAAAGCACTGCAGATGTTGTCTGGATCTGATCTACCTGCACTCGGAAGAGATTTTCTGGAGCTACAGAAGTCTAAATAGAGCGTTCACAACGGCTATGAAAATCTGACTTCAAGAGCTTTCCAGTAATATATAATAGTCTATACTTTACTTCGGGTTAGAAGGCCCAAAACTGGCATCTAACGCCAGCTTCCTGCCCCCTTCCAGGCGTCCAGTGCCCAAAGAGCAGAGCCCAATGTCCAAACGCCCAAAGAGGACCCCCTAGCCAGTGTTCAACACCCTAGGATCCTTATAGCATGTGGATCTCATCAAAGCTCAGCCCAAACACTCACCAAGTGGGCCCCAGAAGTGGATTTTAATACTAGATAGACTGTTTTACACTTACTAGTCATCTGTTTAGTATTTAAAGTGTATTTTACATAATCATTAACAACATCACGCATACTATACAAATTATTTACATTTTCCCATTGTATTTTATATCAGTATGAGTTTCTAAACCTCCTAGGTTGAGGGGAGGAGCCCTGCTAATTCCTATGAATTAATAAAAGTATTACTGTTTCTTCTACGATCCATGTTTGATTAATTCTAAGATGTATATTCGTACTTCAATGTGGTGGATGGGATGATCAGTGACAATAAACTCTGTTCATCACATTAAGATGAACGTATTTGACAAACACACACATCTACTTGGGTTTGTGTGAATACTTCAGTAGAAAGCACGCACCACCAGCTTGAATCATACATCTCTCAAACGGCTAATCCACGACTTCGTTGGGGACTTCTTGAGACACCAGTTCAGCCAATTTATGGGGAGATTAGGGTCTCTGTGGTAGAGGCTAGAGCCCAAAGATGCAACATTCTCTGATTTGGAAGATTCGACCTTGTCTGCGGCATTTTGAGTAGGATCATTAAGGAGAATGGACTGTACACGCTTCACCCTCAAGCAGAGATGGATCCATACTAACCCTGGGGTTCTGATCTGCAGGAGTATTGACGACCTCTCAATAAAGGTGCCAATCACTTACAGCCTGCCATTGTAGCGATCACTCACAAGCAAAGAAGACAGTAATACCAGAGTTAATTCAAAAAAACAAAGCAACTCCAATCCTCAACCATATTCCTATCTCTGTTTATATATTAGACCTTTTTCACTTTATCAATCCAACAACCTTCTGATCTGCTTGACTAAGATTTGCAAGATAACCATAGCTTACTTCAAACCACAATCCTCGTGGGATCGACCCTGACTCGCCCAGGTATTACTTGGACGACCCAGTGCACTTGCTGGTACAACAGTACGAAGGTGTGGGGATTCGTGCTACCAAGTTTTTGGTGCCGTTGCAAGGGATTGTTGAGTTTGGACAAACTGACGGATTGTCTTACTTCCTAGATCAGGCAATTTATTTTATTTCATTTTATTTGAGTCTTTTAATTTTATTTTCTTCTTCTTCAATTTTCAAAAAAAATTAAAAAGCTTTTCAAAAATATTTTTTCTTTTCTTTGTTCAATTTTCGTTCTTGGTTAAATTTTTGTTTTCCTTTAGTCTTTGTTTTTGTTCTTACAGCAATTTTCAATTTTTTGGTATCTTTCTTTCAAAAATTTTTCAAAAATAGTTTTTCTTTGTTTAAATCCTGTGTCAAATCTTTATGTTTGGTGTCTTCTTGTTATTTTTCTTTATATTTTTCAAAAATTTCTTGTGTTCTTTGATTGTTCTTGTGTTCTTTGAGTCTTTGGGTTTTGTTCTTTGTATTCTTGTTAACCTTCAAAGTGTTCTTGAGTCTTTTTGTGTTTTGATCTTAAAATTTTTAAGTTTGGTGTCCCTTTGTGTTTTCCTTCAAAATTTTTGAAAATAAGGTTCATTAGATCTAAAAATTTTAAGTCTTGTGACTTTTACTTGTTTTTCTCTTTCATCATTAAATTCAAAAAAAATAAAAAAATATCTTTTCTATTTTTATTTTTATTAAATTTTTGAAAATTTTAAAAATAAAAATTCAAATTTTAATTTCAAAATTTTTATCTTATCTTATCTTAGTTGTCAATTTTCAGAAATCAAATCTTTTCAAAATTAAAAATCATCTTTTCCAAAAATCATATCTTTTTCAAAAATCTTATCTTATCTTTTTCAAATTTCAAATTTCAAAATTTAATCTTTTTCAAAATCAAAATTCAAATCTTATCTTATCTCTTATCTTATTTTTAAATTAAAATATTTTCTTAATTAATATCTTATCTTCTCTCTCTTCTTTTTCAAAACTTCCTAAGTAACTCTTCTCTTTCTTAAATTTCGAAAACTCTCTCCTTCCTCTTTCTCTTTTTTTTTCAAAACTACCTAACTAACTCTTCTCCCTCTCAATTTTCGAAAATTACTTCTTCTATTTCTTTTCCCTCTTTTTCGAAAATCAACATTTAAAATTTAATTCTTTTTAAATTTTTAAATTAATTTTCAAAAATAATAAATAAATAAAATAAAAACAAAAATATTTAAATTATTGTTTCTCTTCTTACTTCTTCTCTTCTATTTATTAGAACTCCTATCCCCTATTTCAAAGTATCCTTCTTCTACTTCTTTCATCTTTACTTCTCTATCTTCTTCTTCTTTCTTCACATCTCACTGGGAGTTCTTTAATCCAAGTAGCACAAAAAGCTTTCTTCCTTTCTTTCTTTTCTTCTCTTCTTGTTTATGACCAGGAACAGGAATAAAGAACCTCTTGTTAATCCTAATCCTGAACCTGAGAAGACTCTAAGGAGGCGTTTACAACAAGCTAAAGCACAACACTTCGGAAGAGATATTGCAGAAAGTTTTGAACAAGAATTAGGAGACATGGCCGAACTTCAAGAGGAAGCAAGAAAGTTTCTTGGTGACTTCACCATGCCTACCTCTGACTTTTATGGCAGAAGTATCTATGTACCTGTCATTGGAGCTAACAATTTTGAGCTTAAGCCTCAGTTAGTCTCTCTTCTACAGTAGAACTGCAAATTCCATGGACTTCCAGTGGAATATCCACATCAGTTTTTAGCTGAGTTCTTACAGATTTGTGATATTGTAAAGATTAATGGAGTTAATCCTGAAGTCTACAAGCTTATGCTCTTTCCCTTTACTGTAAGAGACAGAGCTAAGCTATGGTTGGATGCCTAACCTAGAGAGAGCCTTGAGTCTTGAAAAAAGCTAGTTAATGCTTTTCTGGCTAAGTTCTTTCCCTCTCAAAGGATGAGCAAAATTAGAGAGCACTACAAGAAAATAAGCTTTCTGCGACGCTTTTAAAGCGTGCCGAAAAGTGCAAAAAAGCGTGCCAATAGCTTTTCGCCACATTTTTTTAGCTATCGCCACGCTTTTGTGGCTCTATCGGCACGCTTTTTTTGGGAATGCTTTCATCTCTTTCCACGCTTAAAAAGCGTGGCCATAGGTATTAACCTATAGCTACGCTTGAGAAGCGTATCGAAAAGTGTGCATATCGACACGCTTTTAGATGCATGCCCAGTGGGGTGATTTTTGCTACACTTCAAAAGCGTGTCGATACGGAAGATATGGCTACGCTTTTTAAGCTTGCCGGTAGGAAGATATGGCTACGCTTTTTAAGCGTGCCGATAGGGGAAGATATGGCTACGCTTTTTAAGCGTGCTTGATGAGTGATTTTATGCCGGTGTAGAATTTATCAATAAATCCAATCATAGTATAGTCTAAACCGACACGTAATTCCACATCAGACTAATTGTGTCACCACAATCTAAATTCAATAACCTCTATTAGTCCCGAGTTGTTCTCCCTAGGAGTGCTCCAAGATGCATATTATTGATTATAAGTTGTATTAGTGTTTTGGAGTTTAATGCAAGAAAGGAACAAGCTAATAGTGTGAATGAAAATCAAGCTTTATAAAAGCCTTGGCTAGGAGTGAGAATTGGACTTCCTATCATCATATTCTCCATCAATTGTGACCACAATTAGTTATTACTTCACTTAGTTAACCTATAGTATAAAGAAAAGTCGAGTGAAAGTAATCAATTCGGATTCACAAGTCCTAGTCTAACCCTAGGGAAGTATAGCTTTAGTGACATGCAAACCAATTAGCAATTTCCAATTGATAATCAACAAAAGACATTGATAATTCAAGTGTCTCCAATATCTCAACCCCCAAGCCAAGAATGAAAAGTCTACTCCAAAGCTAAAGTTGGCATTTTCTCAAACACTTGGAGATCAAGGACGAGAGACTTTGTAAAATTAAGAATAAAGTTGCAATCAAAGATATCCACTACAAGAGATTAACAACAATCAAACAATTGAAAACTAAGAACATGAATTACCTCAATGTATTAATGGAAATAGAAGTAACAACATCCAAAAGCTAAGATTCACAAGTAACTTGAACAACAAAAACTAAATTGAGAGTAGGAGAATCTAGATCTACATCTTGAAGCAATGTAGAATTGAATTGACAATAGATCTCACCAATGGATCCAAGAGAATTCTAATTTGAGAAGCAAAACCCTAGAGAGAAGCTAGAGTTTCTCTCTAAAAAATATAACTTCCAAAAACTAACTAGAAAATATCTAAATGTGTGAATGAATGAGAATCCTTCATCCCTTGGTCTTCTTATGGGTTTTGGCACCAGAATTAGTTCCAATTGAGCCCTACAGCTCCTGTGAAATCGCTCAATACGTTTTCACTAAAAAATCACGTGCTAGCACCGATGTGTACACGTACAGCACGCGTGCGCGTCCTTGGGTTTAACGTTCCACGTGCATGCGTAAAGCACGCGTGCGCGTCCATGAGGTTCTAGCCCAGCCATGCGAATGTGCCGGCTTCTAGCTTGGCTTCTTCACGCCAGTCTTAGTAGCGCGCATCCACGCGTACGCGCAAAGCACGCGTACGCATCGCTGCTCAAACTCCAATGCTCCAATTTCCATGCTCCTTCCATTGATGCGTGCTTCCTTCCTCTCTTCTAGGCCATCCTTGCCCTAAAAACTCTGAAATCACTTAACACCCAGATCACGGCATCGAATGGTAATAGAAGAGGATTCAAATATGGCATATTTAGTATAAAAGAGGCATGTTTTCATCCATGAAGCAAAATCAGGAATGAAACATAAAACCATGCATTTTCTATGAGTAAGAGTGAAAGAACATCGATAAAACCCTGAAAATCCATACAAGATAAACCCTAAAAACGGGGTTTATCAACCACTCCACACTTAGATCAAGCATGTCCTTATGCTTAAAAGAAAGCCAAAGACCAAAGAATCACAAGAGCGTGGGATTTATAAGATGCAACCTACCTACATGAATGCAACTAAAATGAATGCTACTATCTACTCGGTCAAGAGAAAATCATCCTTCCAAGGCACATATAAAAGCAAGTAAGGCAAAATGATAAACAATTTATGAACTCTACCAATTTCAATCATCAAAGTGAAGTGCACGTAACTTGCATGAAGAACGCTCGCGAGAGCCGGGAACAAGGAATTAAGCCTCGAACCCTCACCGGAAGTGTTTACACTCTATTCGCTTGGTGTATAGGGTTGATCACTCAATTCTCCTCTATTCCATGCTTTCCAAAATTTGTTCTTCCTCTAACAATCAACAATTATTCTATGCACGCATACATATATCATGAGGTCTTTTCTTAGGTTGTAATGTGGCTAAGGTCAAGGTGAGGTTATATATATGGCTAAGTGGACTAGAATTTGAATCTTCGATTAACCTAAGCATCCCACCTAACCTATATACAACCTATACAATTAAGTGCTAACCTAACTACCCAATGCATTCCCCTTTGATCACTACACATATGCATTGATTGTTATTGAATCTTGCTTTGGGGCATTTTGTCCCCTTTTTCTTTCTTTCTTTTTCCTTTTTTCTTTCCTTTATATATATATATATATATTTTTTCTTTTCATTCTTCATTTTTCTTTTCTTTTTGTTTTTCTCTTTCTCTCTTTTTTTCTTTTTGACGTACTTATATTCAAAAGCTCCAATGCATATGGTTTACATATTTAATAGGCACATGAGTATGTACCCACTTCCCAATATTTTCCATAAAAACAAAAACATGCTCTTACCCCAACCAATGTCCCCCGTTTCCCACACTTGAATGACACACACACACTAGCCTAAGCTAATCAAAAATTCAAATAAGGTTATTTATGGTTTTCTGCCTTAGGCTTGTAATGTGATAAAATTAAGAACAAATGGGTTAAGCGTAGGCTCAATTTGGCTAACAAAGGTTGTTGTAAGGTAAGGCTATTTGGGTAAGTGGCTAAGTGAAATGATGGCCTCAATCACATACATGCATTCATACACACAATAATGGACATATAGAGTCAAGCAAATCAAGGATTACAATCATAGAAGGAGAACAATGCGCACAAGAAGGAAGTGATGCTAGGGCATCTTAGGCTAGTTTCACTATCCTTTTTCCTTGATTTTAATAGGTTTTATGCACTTTCTTGAGCTATAAGTAAGCAAATTGGGTAGAAATTCATGTATGCCTAGATTCATTCAACCATGAGTAATTTGATGAAATTTCATGATGATTCATGCTATGATTACTTGTATGCTAAGAATGATAAGAATTCTCATGACTTTAGTAAGGCTTTGATACATTTATTGGTTGATGATAGGTGAAGGAAAGCATGGTGGAAGGTTGAAGAAGGAGCATGGAAAAGATGAAGAGGAAGCAACGTTGGTGGCCAAGTTGGACCACCAACATTGCCTCAAACAATGGAAGAGAAGCAGAGCAATTCTCTGTAAAGTGTGTTGATGCTCATGTTGGAGGTAGCGTTGGACATCCAACGTTACCCCCAATGTTGTGACAAAATGATCAATTCTGGGGCTGAAGGATTTTTGAGTGACGTGTACGCGTCTATGATGCGTATGCATGAAAAAAGCAAAATTTTCCAATCCACGCGTACGCGTGAGTCACACGTACGCGTCATTACACTAACGTTAGAGTCCAATTTTACCTCAAACGCTAGCCTCCAGCGTTCGCGATAAGGAACCCAGACATTGGATTTGAGAAACTTAAATCGACACGTACGCGTTAGTGATGCATACGCGTGGATGGAAAAAAAGGCGATTCACGCGTAAGCGTGGAGTACGCGCACGGGTAAAAAAGCCAATGTTGGAGGGAAGGTTGGAGGTCCAACGTCCCCTGCATGGTTTTAAAGCTGTAAAATGAAATCTTTGCATCCACGCGAACGTGTGTAGCACGCATACGCGTGGATGAGAATTTTTGCCTCTTGTGCTGATGAGCGGATAATTTATACACTTTTTGGCATTGCTTTTACATAGTTTTTAGTATGATTTAGTTAGTTTTTAGTATATTTTTATTAGTTTTTAAATAAAAATCACATTTCTGGACTTTACTATGAGTTTTTGTGTTTTTCTGTGATTTCAGGTATTTTCTGGCTGAAATTGAGGGACTAGAGCAAAAATCAGATTTAGAGGTTGAAGAAGGATTGCAGATGCTATTGGATTCTGACCTCCCTGCACTCAAAGAGGATTTTCTGGAGCTACAGAACTCCAAATAGCACGCTCTCAATTGCGTTGGAAAGTAGACATCCAGGGCTTTCCAGAAATATATAATAGTCAATACTTTGCATGAGTTTATATGATGCAAATTGGCGTTCAACGCCAGTTCCATGTTGCATTCTGGAGTTAAACGCCAGAAACAGGTTGCAAGGTGGAGTTAAACGCTAGAAACAGGTTACAAACTGGCGTTCAACTCCAAGAGAAGCCTCTACACGTGTAAAGCTCAATGCTCAGCCCAAGCACACACCAAGTGGGCCCCAGAAGTGGATTTCTGCATCATTTACTCATTTTTGTAACCCCTAGTAACTAGTTTAGTATAAATAGGACTTTTTACTATTGTATTTACATCTTTGAATTATCTCTTGATCCTTTGATCACGTTTTCGGGGCTGGCCATTCGGCCATGCCTAGACTTTGTTCTTATGTATTTTCAACAGTAGAGTTTCTACACACCATAGATTAAGGTGTGGAGCTTTGCTGTTCCTCATGAATTAATACAAAGTACTATTGTTTTTCTATTCAATTCAAGCTTATTCCGATTCTAAGATATTCATTCGCACTTTAATATGAATGTGATGATCGTGACAGTCATCATCATTCCCAACCTATGAACGCGTGCCTGACAACCACTTCTATTCTACCTTAGATTGAATGAATATCTCTGGGATTCCTTAATCATAGTCTTCGTGGTATAAGTTAGAATCCATGGACGGCCATTCTTGAGATCCGAAAAGTCTAAACCTTGTCTGTGGTATTCCGAGTAGGATCTGGGAAGGGATGGCTGCGATGAGCTTCAAACTCGCGAGTGTTGGGCGTAGTGACAGACGCAAAAGGATCAATGGATCCTATTCCAGTATGATCGAGAACCGACAGATGATTAGCCATGCAGTGACAGTGTATTGGACCATTTTCACTGAGAGGTCAGGATGTATCCATTGACAACGGTGACGCCTAACATGAATTACATAAGTATCTCTATCTTTAATTTACGCTTTATTTATATTTTAATTATACTTTAATTATCAAATATCCATAACCATATGAATCTGCCTGACTGAGATTTGCAAGATGACCATAGCTTGTTTCAAGCCGACAATCTCCGTGGGATCGACCCTTACTCACGTAAGGTTTATTACTTGGACGACCCAGTGCACTTGCTGGTTTGTTGTGCGAAGTTGTGACAAAGAACTAAGATTATGAACGTGCGTATTGAGTTTTTAGCGCCGTTACCAAGTATTGAACCGTCACGATTTCCGCGCACCAAGTTTTTGGCGCCGTTGCCGGGGATTGTTCGAGTTTGGACAACTGACGGTTCATCTTGTTTCTCATATTAGGTAATTTTATTTTAATTTTAAGTTTTTATTTTTATTCCTTTTATTTTCGAAAAATTTTCAAAAAAAAAATTTATACTATGGCTTCAGAATTTTTAAGAATGAATTCTAGAGTTTCATGAAACATGTTGAAGCCTAGCTGGCTGTAAAGCCATGTCTAATTCTTTTGGACCGAGGCTTCCACTCATCAGCACAGAAGCAAGTTGAATGAAGTATCAGCTGTTGTATGTCTGATTTGTATCTGCTGAAGCTTGGCTGGCCATTGGCCATGTCTAGTGTTTTGGACCGGAGCTTTCACTGAAAGCTTGGCTGGCTAGTAAGCCATGTCTAATTCCTGGACTGGAGCTTTAGACTAACATTGCAAGATTCCTGGAATTCCTATTAAAAATTTTGAAATCCTTATTTTTCTTTTTTCCAATTAATTTTTGAAAAATCCAAAAAAAATTAATAAAATTATAAAACCAAAAATAATTTGATGTTTCTTGCTTGAATCTAGTGTCAAGTCATAAGTTTGGTGTCAATTGCATGTTTATCTCTTTCTTGCATTTTTCGAAAATCCATGCATTGCATTCTTCATGATCTTCAAGTTGTTCTTAATGAATCCTCTTGTTTGATCTTTAAAATTTCTTGTTTTGTGTCTTTTCTTGTTTCTCATATGCATTTTTGAATTATTAATGTCTCAACATTGAAAATTTCTAAGTTTAGTGTCTTGCATGTTTTTCTTATCTTAAAAATTTCCAAAAATAAGTTCTTGGCGTTCATCTTGACATTCAAAATGTTCTTGGTGTTCATCTTGACACTCATAGTGTTCTTGCATGCATCTTTTATTTTAATCCAAAATTTTTATGTTTTGCATCAATTTTATGTTTTTCTCTCTCATCATTAAAATTCAAAAATAAAAAAATATCTTTCTCTTTTTCTCTCATAAACTTTCGAAAATTTGAGTTGACTTTTTCAAAAAGTTTTTAAAATTTAATTGTTTCTTATGAGTCAAATCAAATTTTCAATTTAAAAATCTTATCTTTTTCAAATTTTTTCAAAAATTAAATCTTTTTCATTTTTCTTTTATGATTTTCCAAAATTTCAAATTGATTTTCAAAAATCTTTTTCTTATTTTGTTTCATAATTTCAAAATCTTTACTAACAATTAAATGTGATTGATTCAAAAATTTCAAGTTGTTACTTGCCTATTAAGAAAGGTTCAATCTTTAAATTTCAAAATCATATCTTTTTGTTTCTTGTTAGTCAAGTAATCAACTTTAAATTTCAAAATCAAATCTTTTTAAATTTCTTTTTCAAATCTTTTTAAAAATAAGTTTCAATCACATCTTTTAAAATATCGATTTCAAAATCTTTTCTAAGTTCTTTTCTAACTTCTTATCTTTTTAAAATTGATTTTCAAATCTTTTTCAAACTAATCCTATCTTTTTGTTTCAATCATATCTTTTTCAAAACTACCTAACTAATTCTCTCTCTAATTTTCGAAAATCACCTTCATTTTTTTTTCAAAATTCCTTTTTAAATTAACTAATTATTTTAAATTTAATTTAATTTGATTCTATTTTCCTTTCTTAATTTTCGAATTTTAATTTTAATTTTAAATTAAAAACAAATTCTTCTCTCTCACCCCCTTCTAATTATTTATTTATCTACTAACACTACTCTTCTTCTTAAAAATTCGAACCCTCTTCCTCTTTCTGTGTTCGAATTTCTTTTCTTTGTCTATTCACATAAAGGAATCTTTATACTG
Organism: Arachis ipaensis; assembly: GCF_000816755.2. NCBI lineage: Eukaryota > Viridiplantae > Streptophyta > Magnoliopsida > Fabales > Fabaceae > Arachis > Arachis ipaensis. The sequence continues at coordinate 61,755,935 of NC_029789.2, read as the reverse complement.
TGACATAGAGGATTCTTCTTCTTTTCTGTTTTCTTCTTTTTCATATGAGCAGGAACAAGGATAAGAACATTCTTGTTGAAGCTGATCCTTAACCTGAAAGAACTCTGAAGAGGAAGCTAAGGGAAGCTAAAGCACAACTCTCTGGAGAAAATCTGACAGAAATTTTCGAAAAAGAAGGAGACATGGCCGAAAATAATAACAATGCAAGGAAGATGCTTGGTGACTTTACTGCACCAAATTCCAATTTACATGGAAGAAGCATCTCAATTCCTGCCATTGGAGCAAACAATTTTGAGCTGAAACCTCAATTAGTTTCTCTGATGCAACAGAACTGCAAGTTTCATGGACTTCCATTAGAAGATCCTTTTCAGTTCTTAACTGAATTCTTGCAAATCTGTGATACTGTTAAGACCAATGGGGTTAATCCCGAGGTCTACAGGCTTATGCTTTTCCCGTTTGCTGTAAGAGACAGAGCTAGAATATGGTTAGACTCCCAACCTAAAGACAGCCTGAACTCTTGGGATAAGCTGGTCACTACTTTCTTAACCAAGTTCTTTCCTCCTCAAAAGCTTAGTAAGCTTAGAGTGGATGTTCAAAACTTCAGACAAAAAGAAGGTGAATCCCTCTATGAAGCTTGGGAGAGATACAAGGAACTGACCAAAAAGTGTCCTTTTGACATGCTTTCAGAATGGACCATCCTGGATATATTCTATGATGGTCTGTCTGAATTATCAAAGATGTAATTGGACCATTCTGCAGGTGGATCCATTCACCTAAAGAAAACGCCTGCAGAAGCTCAAGAACTCATTGACATGGTTGCAAATAACCAGTTCATGTACATTTCTGAAAGGAATCCTATGAGTAATGGGACGCCTCAGAGGAAGGGAGTTCTTGAAATTGATACTCGGAATGCCATATTGGCTCAGAATAAAATATTGACTCAGCAAGTCAATATGATCTCTCAGAGTCTGAATGGATTGAAGGAATCATCCAACAGTACTAAAGAGGCCTCTTCTGAAGAAGAAGCTTATGATCCTGAGAACCCTGCAATAGCAGAGGTAAATTACATGGGTGAACCCTATGGAAACTCCTATAATTCCACATGGAAAAATCATCCAAATTTCTCATGGAAGGATCAACAAAAGCCTCAACAAGGCTTTAATAATGGTGGAAGAAACAGGTTTAGCAATAGCAAGCCTTTTCCATCATCCACTCAGCAACAGACAGAGAATTCTGAGCAGAATCCATCTAGCTTAGCAAATATAGTCTTTAATCTATCTAAGGCCACTGTGAGTTTCATGAATGAAACAAGGTCCTCCATTAGAAATTTGGAGGTACAAGTGGGCCAGCTGAGTAAAAGAGTCACTGAAACTCCTCCTAGTACTCTCCCAAGCAATACAGAAGAGAATCCAAAGAGAGAGTGTAAGGCCATTGATTTGACCATCATGGCCGAACCTACAAGGGGAGAGGAGGACATGAATCCTAGTGAGGAAGACCTCCTGGGACGTCTAGTGACCAATAAGGAGTATCCCTTTGAGGAACCAAAGGAATCTGAGGCTCATCTAGAGACCATAGAGATTCTATTGAACCTCCTTCTGCCCTTCATGAGCTCTGATGAGTATTCTTCCTCTGAAGAGGATGAAGACATTACTGAAGAGCAAGTTGCTAAATACCTTGGTGCAATCATGAAGCTGAATGCCAAATTATTTAGTAATGAGACTTGGGAAGATGAACCTCCCTTGCTCACCAATGAACTAAATACATTGGATAGGCAGAAATTACCTCAAAAGAAACAGGATCCTGGCAAATTCTTAATACCCTGTACCATAGGCACCATGACCTTTGAGAAGGCTCTGTGTGACCTGGGGTCAGGCATAAACTTAATGCCGCTCTCTGTAATGGAGAAACTTGGGATCTTTGAGGTGCAAGCTGCCAGAATCTCATTAGAGATGGCAGACAACTCAAGAAAATAGGCTTATGGACTAGTAGAGGACGTGTTACTAAAGGTTGAAGGACTTTACATCCCTGCTGATTTCATAATCCTAGACACTGGGAAGGATGAGGATGAATCCATCATCCTTGGAAGACCCTTCCTAGCCATAGCAAGAGCTATGATTGATGTGGACAAAGGAGAATTAGTCCTTCAACTGAATAAGGACAACCTTGTGTTTAAAACTCAAGGTTCTCCTTCTGTAACCATGGAAAGAAAGCATGAAAAGCTTCTCTCACTGCAGAGTCAACCAAAGCCCCCACAGTCAAACTCTAAGTTTGGTGTTGGGAGGCCACAACCAAACTCTAAGTTTGGTGTTGGGAGGTCCTAACAATGCTCTGAACATCTGTGAGGCTCCATGAGAGCTAACTGTCAAGCTACTAACATTAAAGAAGCGCTTGTTGAGAGGCAACCCAATGTCATTTAATTATATCTATTTTATTTTTTTATTTTGTGTTTTATTAGGTTGATGATCATGTGGAGTCACAAAAACTACTAAAAATTCAAAAACAAAATGAAAAATAGCATAAAAAAATAGCACACCCTGGAGGAGGAGCATTCTGGCATTTAAACGCCAGAAACAAGCATCTACCTGGCATTAAACGCCAGAAACAGGCTACATTTGGGCGTTTAACGCCAGAAATAAGCAGCAGTCTGGCGTTAAATGCCAGGATTGCACAGCAAGGGCATTTTACACACCTAATTGGAGCAGGGATGTTAAGTCCTTGGCCCCACTGGATCTGTGGACTCCACAGGATCCCTACAGGATCTATGGACCCCACATGATCCCCACATTTTCTTCTCTCCTCTTCACACCTTTCCATAACACTCTTCCACAAATACCCTTCACCAATTACCTCATTCTCTCTTCCCCATCACCTCTTCACCACTCTCCTCTCCCAAACCCACCCACACATGGCCAAACCAGTCACCTTCCTCCATCTCCTCCATTTTCTTCTTCTTCTACTACCTTCTTCCTTCTTTTGCTCGAGGATGAACAAACCTTTTAAGTTTGGTGTGGTAAAAGCATTGCTTTTTGTTTTTCCGTAACCATTTATGGCACCTAAGGCCAGAGAAACCTCTAGAAAGAGGAAAGGGAAGACAAAAGCTTCCACCTCCAAGTCATGGGAGATGGAGAGATTCATCTCAAGGGTCCATAGCTCAGTAGTAGAGAATTTGACTGCAAAATAAGAGATCATGGACATCAACAAGAGCATGAGGGAATTCCTCACCATGAAATCCCTGAGATGCCTCAGGGGATGCATTTTCCTCCACAAAACTATTTGGAGCAAATCAACACCTCCCTAGGAGAATTAAGTTTCAACATGGGACAACTAAGGATAGGAGCACTAAAATCACTAGGGATGAAGCAACAAAGGCAAGGAAGAGACATAGAGGAGCTCAAGAGCACCATTGGTTCTTCAAGAAGAGGAAGACGTCACCCTCACTAAGGTGGACCCGTTCCTTAATCTCCTTGTTCTTATTTTCCATTTTTTTGTTTACTATGCTTTATGTTTATGTTTGTGTCTTATTACATGATCATTAGTATTTAAGTGTCCATGCCTTAAAGTTATGAATGTCCTATGAATCCATCACCTCTCTTAAATGAAAAATGTTCTAAAAACAAAAGAACAAGAAGTACAGGGTTTCGAATTCATCCTTGAAACTAGTTTAATTATTTTGATGTGGTGACAATACTTTTTATTTTCTGAATGAATGCTTGAACAGTGCATATGTCTTTTGATATTGTGGTTTATGAATGTTAAATATGTTGGCTCTTGAAGAATAAGAAAAAAGGAGAAATGTTATTTGATGATCTGAAAAATCATAAAAATGATTCTTGAAGCAAGAAAAAGCAGTGAATACAAAATCTTGTGAAAAAAAAAAGAGAAAAGAAAAATGGCAAAAAAAAAGAAAGAAAAAGAAAAAGCAAGCAGAAAAAGCCAAAAGCTCTTAAAACCAAAAGGCAAGAGCAAAAAGCCAATAGCCCTTAAAACGAAAAGGCAAGGGTAATAAAAAGGATCCAAGGCTTTGAGCATCAGTGGATAGGAGGGCCTAAAGGAATAAAATCCTGGCCTAAGCGGCTAAACCAAGCTGTCCCTAACCATGTGCTTGTGGCGTGAAGGTGTTAAGTGAAAACTTGAGACTGAGCGGTTAAAGTCAAGGTCCAAAGCAGAAAAGAGTGTGCTTAAGAACCCTGGACACCTCTAATTGGGGACTTTAGCAAGGCTGAGTAACAATCTGAAAAGGTTCACCCAATTATGTGTCTGTGGCATTTATGTATCTGGTGGTAATACTGGAAAACAAAGTGCTTAGGGCCACGGCCAAGACTCATAAAGTAGCTGTGTTCAAGAATCAACATACTGAACTAGAAGAATCAATAACACTATCTAAATTTTAAGTTCCTATAGATGCCAATCATTCTGAACTTCAATAGATAAAGTGAGATGCCAAAACTATTCAAGAGGCAAAAAGCTACAAGTCCCGCTCATCTGATTGGAGCTACGTTTCATTGATAGTTTGGAATTTATAGTATATTCTCTTCTTTTTATCCTATTTGATTTTCAGTTGCTTGGGGACAAGCAACAATTTAAGTTTGGTGTTTTTTCTGTGATTTCAGGTATTTTCTGGCTGAAATTGAGGGACTTGAGCAAAAATCAGATTCAGAGGTTGAAGAAGGACTGCAGATGCTGTTGGATTCTAACCTCCCTGCACTCAAAGAGGATTTTATGGAGCTACAGAACTCCAAATGGCACAATCTCAATTGCGTTGGAAAGTAGACATCCAGGGCTTTCCAGAAATATATAATAGTCCATACTTTGTCCGAGTTTAGATGATGCAAACTGATGTTCAACGCCAGTTCCATGTTACATTCTGGAGTTAAACGCCAAAAACAGGTTGCAAAGTGGAGTTAAACGCCAGAAACAGGTTACAAACTGGCGTTCAACTCCAAGAGAAGTCTCTACACGTATAAAGCTCAATGCTCAGCCCAAGTACACACCAAGTGGGCCCTAGAAGTGGATTTCTGCATCATTTACACATTTCTGTAAACCCTAGTAACTAGTTTAGTATAAATAGGACTTTTTACTATTGTATTTACATGTTTAGATTATCTCTTGATCCTTTGATCATGTTTTCAGGGCTGGCCATTCAGCCATGCCTAGACTTTCTTCTTATGTATTTTTAACAGTAGAGTTTCTACACACCATAGATTAAGGTGTGGAGCTCTGCTGTTCCTCATGAATTAATACAAAGTACTAATGTTTTTCTATTCAATTCAAGCTTATTTTGATTCTAAGATATTCATTCGCACTTCAATATGAATGTGATGATCGTGACAGTCATCATCATTTCCAATCTATGAACGCGTGCCTGACAACCACTTCCGTTCTACCTTAGATTGAATGAATATCTCTGGGATTCCTTAATCAGAGTCTTCGTGGTATAAGTTAGAATCCATGGACGGCCATTCTTGAGATCCGGAAAGTCTAAACCTTGTCTGTGGTATTCTGAGTAGGATCTGGGAAGGGATGGCTGCGACGAGCTTCAAATTCGCGAGTGCTGGGCGTAGTGACAGACGCAAAAGGATCAATAGATCATATTCCAGTATGATCGAGAACCGACAGATGATTAGCCATGCAGTGACAGTGCATTAGACCATTTTCACTGAGAGGACATGATGTAGCCATTGACAACGGTGACGCCTAACATACAACTTGCCATAGAAAGGAGTATGAATGATTGGATGAAGACAATAGGAAAGCAGAGGTTCAGGAGGAACAAGCATCTTCATACGTTTATCTGAAACTCTCACCAATGAATTACATAAGTATCTCTATCTTTAATTTACATTTTTATTTATATTTTAACTATATTTTAATTATCAAATATCCATAACCATATGAATCTGCCTGACTGAGATTTGCAAGATGATCATAGCTTGCTTCAAGCCGACAATCTCCGTGGGATCGACCCTTACTCACGTAAGGTTTATTACTTGGACGACCCAGTGCATTTGCTGGTTAGTTCTGCGAAGTTGTGACAAAGAACTAAGATTATGAACGTGCATATTGAGTTTTTAGCGCCGTTACCAAGGAATGAACCGTCACTATTTCCGTGCACCATGTGCGCAAACGCGCAAAGCACGCATACGCGTGGATAGCGGAACGTTGGCCCTCCAACGTTGAGTCAAACGCCAATGACAGCAAAGTATCTTATTTTCCTGGTTTTCTTCTGAATAGCGTTTGAGTCAATGTTGGCCATCAAACGTTGACTCCAACGTACAGCATCAGACTCTGTAATTCAAACCAATCTCTTCTCAACAGCAAGGGAAACCAATTGGAGCCAGTTTCAACCCAATTCCATTAAGGCCAAAAGCCCAATTCAGAGATTGAAGATCAATGGAAGAGAGTGTATAAATAGCTTAGAATTTAATTTGAAAAAAACTTTTGGACCTTTTTCGGGACTTTTTCACTTTTGAGTTCAATTTAGCTTTCTGCAATTCTTTAATTTTTAGCAATGTCTCTTTCAATTGTAATTTCCATTTTGAGAGCTATGAACAACTAAACCCTTTTCATTGGGTTAGGGAGCTCTATTGTAATTCAATGGATCAATATTAGTTTCATTCTTCTTCTTCTTTCTTTTCTCTTGATTTTTGTTAGAAAGCTTTCGGTCTTAATTCAATTGGATGGTTTTCTTGAGAGAGAAGCTATCCATAATTGGAATTCTTCGGAGCCTCGAGGAAGGAATGAAGAGTTCATGCTAGAATTGCTTTCTCACATTGGATTAGATTGGCGGTTGGATGGATATAGTGACATGTAATCCTACCAATACTTTGATCTATGAATTTGTGTGGTATAGTCAGTGACCGAACTTCAACTATTCCCATGAGCAATTAAATCAAGACATTGGGCAATTGTTCATGCTTAGAGATATTGGTGAGCCAAGACATTGGGATCTAATCATCTAAGATTGCCAAGCAATGTCAATGAATGCCTTGATTGAGGAAGAGATGAAAATGATTTGATCCGGAGAATTCAATATCTCCTGAAACCCAATGAATCCCCATTTCTGATCTACCCGTTCTATTTACTTTTTACTCTTTAATTTCATGCTAATTCCCATTCCCATTTAATTTCTTGCAATTTAAGCTTCATTCATTTTAATTTCAGCAATTTAATTTCTGTTCATTTACTTTCTTGCAATTTAAGCTTCCTGCCATTTTACATTCTGCAATTCTCAACCGAATCTGATTTTGCTCAACTAGTATAATTCTCCAATTAACATTGCTCAATCTACCAATCCTTGTGGGATTCGACCTCACTCTACAGTGAGTTTTTAGTTGACGATAATCCGGTGCACTTGCCAGAAGGAAATTTGTTGAGAGGCAAATTTTGTGAATCAAGTTTATGGTGCCGTTGCCGTGGATTGGTTTTGTATTGACAATTACTAAATTGAAGGATAACTAGATTGAGCACTTTACTTTTCTTTTTGATTAATTGAATTTTAATTCCAATTGTTCAGTTTATTCTCTGCAATTTTCTGTTAGTTATTTCTCTTTAATTTTTCCTTACTTTGTTACTTTTCAGCAAGCTAACCTACTAACTATTTGATAAATTGCTCTAACCAAGCTAACTATACTCTATTTTAGTAGACTCTACACTTGCTGTTTCTTGTACTTGCTCATTGTATGACAGGTAGGAGAAAGGAAACCTCAACCTCATTTGATAGTGAACCGGAAAGAACTTTCCTGAGATTAAGGAGGGAAGCAAGAGGAAAAAGAGTTGTTGGTGCCGAAGAAGAGGAGGAATACTTTGATATAACCATGGAGGATGATATGGAAAACCATCATGAAGGAGAGGTGAACAATCATGCCAGAAGAGGTGGAGCTAACCCTGCTGGACAAGAGAGGAGAGTTCTTGGATCATACATCAATCCAAATCTAGGAAATTATGGTAGCAGCATTCAAAGGCCAACTATCCATGCTAATAATTTTGAATTGAAGCCTTAGCTCATAACTCTTGTCCAGAACAACTGTTCTTTTGTAGGAAGTGCACAAGAGGATCCTAATGAGCATCTCACTAAATTCCAAAGGATATGTGACACAGTTAAATCTAATGGTGTTCATCCTGACACCTATAGATTGCTACTGTTTCCATTTTCTTTGAGGGACAAAGCATCAAAATGGCTAGAATCATTCTCCAAGGAAAGCTTGACCACCTGGGAAGATATAATGAACAGATTCTTAACAAAGTTCTACCCTCCACAAAGAGTAAATAGGCTAAAAACTGAAGTGCAAACATTCAGACAACAGGATGGTGAGACTCTTTATGAAGCCTGAGAAAGATTCAAAGACTTGACAAAGAAATGTCCCCCTGATATGTTTAATGAGTGGGTGCAAATCCACATCTTTTATGAAGGGCTGAATTGTGAATCAAGGAAGGCTGTAGACCACTCATCTGGAGGTTCCCTAAACAAGAAGAAGACCATTAAAGAGTCCACTGATGTTATAGAGACAGTGGCTGACAATGAGTACTTTTATGCCTCAGATAGGAGCAACAACAGGGGAGTCTTGGAACTAAATCATATGGATGCAATCTTGGCCCAGAACAAGATGATCACCAAGCAACTAGCTGAACTGACCAAGCAAATGGAGAAGACTCAGGCTGCAGCTATCCACACTCAACCATCTCCTCAAGAAGAATTGGAGACAGAAGAAGGAGTTAACTGGGAGGAAGATAATTACCTTGGAAATTCATCTAGGCAAGCTAATGATCCATACTCTAAAACCTATAACTATGGTTGGAGGAACCACCCAAACTTTGCATGGGGGAACCAACAAAGCGAAGGCCAAGAACACAGACCCCATAACCCAAACCAGTATAACAACTCCACTCACGAAAACTCCAACCAAAAACCATACCAGATAACACAAAACACTTACTCACAGCCACCATACCAAAGCCACAACAACCACTCTCAACACCCAAATTCCAACCAACCATCACCACATGATGATGACAGAATGGCCAAAATGGAAGCTATGCTTGCAAACCTGTGCAAGGAGATTAAAGACATGAAAAAATTCCAAGAGGAAGTAACATCCAATCTGCAAAATCAAGATGCTGCGACTCAGAAACTTGAAGCATAAATTGGATACTTATCCAAGAAAGCTCGTGGCCATAGCTCAAGTAATGTCACCAAAACAACTTCAAGAGAGGAATGCAAAGCTATTACCCTCAGAAGTGGAAGGGAATTGGCCGAGAATTCAAAGGAGTTTCAAGAGGAGAAAACAGAGGGTAGTTTAGATGACAAGGAAAAAGCACAAGAACCTGTTCCCACTCCATCAAAAGAGAAAGAAGTTCTAAGACTATATGTCCCAATGGCTCCTTACCCTCAGCACCTAATGAAGAATGCAAAGGACATCCAATTCTCCAAATTTTTGGAGATTTTCAAGAAACTTTAGATCAACATTCCCTTTGCAGAAGCACTAGAACAAATGACACTTTATGCTAAGTTTCTGAAGGAATTAATGACCAAGAAGAGAAGCTGGAGGAATAATAAAACTGTGATCTTAACTGAAGAATGTAGTGCTATCATTCAACACAAGCTGTCTCAAAAATTGAAGGACCCAGGAAGCTTCTAAATCCCATACATCATAGGGGAAATAACAGTTGAAAAAGCCTTATGTGATCTGGGAGCTAGTATAAATTTAATGTCCTTAACTATGATGAAAAGAATGAAAATTGAGGAAGCCAAACCAACAAGAATGGCCCTTGATAAACCCATATTTTATGATATACTTTGTGCCTAATTTAAGTAATTTATTCAATCCTTCACTCACTTATTCATATAAATTGCATGGTTTTACTTTCCCTTCCTTATTATGTGATGTATGTGAAAAACATGTTTCCTATGCTTTAAAAATAAATTATTTTAATTACCCTTTACTTCCATTCGATGATGTGATTCGTGTGTTGAGTAGTTTCAGATCTTCTATGGCAGGAATGACTTAAAGGATGGAAATGAAACATGCAAAATTGGATGGAAGCATAAAACGGAGTTTTTGAAGAAACTGGCAGTGACGCGATCGCATGGACGACGCGGCCGCATGCCAGCGCGAAATGGTAGTGACGCGACCGCGTCATTGACGCGGACGCATGACTGGAGCGACCGCGTGACAAGGAAAACTTTAGATGACGCGACCGCGTGACCCACGCGGACGCGTGACAGAGGCCACGCACCAGAAATTACAGAAAATGCTCCCAGTGATTTCTGAAGCCCTTTTTAGCCCAAATCCATATCCAGAAGGCACAAATCAGAGGTTATGAAGTGGGGGAATGCATCCATTCAAAGGGAGTCTCCAATTAGTTAGTATTCATGAATTAGATGTAGTTTTGAGGGAGAGGTTCTCTCCTCTCTTTTAGGATTTAGAATTAGGATTTCTTTTGCTTTTAGGATTATCTCTTTTTATCAAGTTCAACATTCCTTTTTATTTATCTTCTCAATTTAGTTTATGAATTCTTCTATGTTACAGATTACTCTTTGAATTAATGTTATTTGAGGTATTTCAGTTTAGTATTGCTCTCTTTTATTTATGTTACTGTTGCTTCCAATCTGAAGACATTTTTATTCCAGTAGATTTACTTTTTCCCTTTTGGTCTTGGTTAAGAATTCAGTAACTCAAGAGTTATCAAACTCAACGTGATTGATAATTGTTATCTTTGCTAATTGAATTGAACTTCAATAATCCCAATCTTTCCTTAGGGATTAACTAGGATTTGAAGATCAAACTAATTAGTCACTTGACCTTTCTTTGCTTTGAGTAAAGGCTAACTAAGTGGAATTAAGATTCAATCTTCATCATCATTGATAAGGATAACTAGGATAGGACTTCTAATCTCTCATACCTTGCCAAAAGTGTGTTTTACAGTTATTTATTTATTTTATAGTCTTTTATTTATTTTACTTGCCATTTAAATTACTTGTTCCTCATCTTCAAAACCCTAATTTACAATCTTCATAACCAATAATAAGAACATACTTCCCTGCAGTTCCTTGAGAAGACGACCCGAGGTTTAAATACTTCGGTTATCAATTTTAAGGGGTTTGTTACTTGTGACAACCGAAACTTTTGTAAGAAAGGCTGATTGCTTGGTTTAGTAACTATAGTTGCAATGAGAGTTTACTATAACCTCTAAACCATCGATCTTCCGTCTCTTCAAAATGGCGCCGTTGCCGGGGAACTGCAATCGTGTGCCTTATTATTGGTTATTGTAAATATTTCTTTTTTACTTGTTTATTTATTCTTATTTTCTCCTTTTATTTTTATTAGCTACTATGAATTCTCACCCCTCTCGCTTTGAGTTTGGTTCTAATATTGTTGAAAGGAGTGAAAGTTATAACAGGAACATGTATCAAGGTCAGAGCAATCAAAGATGGATGGAGCCAAGAGGATCTGATCAACCCTTTAGGCAACAACACCCTCCAAGATATCATGGACAAAGACCATTCTACAATGCATACCAAGCCAATAGACATGGTGGACAACCTTGTAGTTACCAACAAGCCCCACCCTGTGCTTATAGACCATCCTCTCAACGTAACTTCGAACCACGACACTCACAAGCTCCTTTTCACCATTCACCACCATATGATCCTCATTTACCCCAATTCTAATCCAATTACTCCCAAACACCACCACTTCCCCATGTACCACATCCAAATCCATCACCCCGAGAATCAGAGGTTCGCCTCAAGGAAACAGTAGATCAACTTCAAACAACCCTTCATCAACTGGAGCAAGCTGTAAGTCAATTATCTTCTAGACGTTCGAACATTCAAGGACCTCCCACAGCCCCATGTGGACAATCTAAAGAAGAGCATAGCATGAAGGAGATACTAGAAATTCCAGTGGACAGAACAGGGCATGACTCCGTATTGGAACAAGTAGAGGAAGCTGTCATTGTAAAAGAAGAAGAGTTGGTTGAAGACTTAGGAGACGCTGAACTTCCATGGGAATCCAGAATTGTGGAAAATTCTGTCAAGGATGTTACAATTGATGCTAAGGAGGATAGTGCACAACTCCCAAAGCAAGTCTTTTATGAAGAACTAGACGGAATAATCCAAGAAGCAAGTTTCCTTGATGATGATAATCTCAAGTCAAGTTCTCCCAGTAATGAACTTGCATCAACAAATGAATTCTCTGAGATGGAAGAATCTTGCCCAAGTGAATACGAAGATGATGCGGAGGTAGATTTCTCTCAACCTCCCGTTTATGACTTAAGTGACGAGGAAGACATAGAAGGCTTTGATCAGGACATGGATGCATTTGAAGAAGTCTGCAAGGAAGTGAAGAAATTCACCGAAGAGCACAAGGGAGTAGAACTTACAAAACCACTGGAAACACCTATCCCAAGGCCATTACCACCCAATACAAGCTTCAAGTGGGTACAATCCTTAACCTTTAGCTTTATTTTTTCTACTTGAATATGGGTTACTTGAAACAGATGGCCAGCTTAGAGCTCTCTGCGGCTTTAAGAATAAGAGAGAAATGGCTCGTACTCAGAGCTGGTGCACAAGGTTCAATAAGGTTCCACGCTTCAACTCGAAGTGCACGGATTGGCATCATGATCAATTGAATGGATCTAGGAAAATGTTTGGTCACCATGGTGAGAATCTACTTTCTAAACCGCACGGATGGAAAAATATAGATCAAGACGAAGGCGGATTTAAAAGCAAATTTTGAGAGCCTGGAATCTATTCTGACATTCGTCACCCCGGGAGCCTAACAATCTGCTTGAAGATACTCAGAAGCTTTACATGCCTAGTTTGGGACCCCGGAGGCTGTTGGAATTCCAAACATTGGTGGAGATTTCTGGATGAATTTAAACATAAGCCGCCATAACAGGAAGCTCATCCAATGTCCAACTTAAGGACTTTAACTAAAAGTGTTAGGTGGGAGACAACCCACCATGGTATGGTCGTTTCTTTTTCAGTTTTATTTCGTTTTATTTAGTTTTGTTTTCCTTTTCAATTGAACCTGAATATTATTCATTCGCATTGCATACTGCATAATTGCATACCTGCATAAAAAAAAAGAGAGTAGGCGTGCGACGCAACCGTATCTCTCATGCGATCGCGTCAGTTGCGAAAAACAACCCCCTACGCGTCCGCGTCATTCACGCGGCCGCGTGACCTGTAAATCAGTGTAAGGATCCAACGCTCAGAAAGTTGGGCTGGGATCATGCGGCTGTTGTGCGTTTCGCACAAAACGATCCACGCGGTCACGTCCATGACGCGATCGTGTCCCTTGCACAACACCATCCCACGCGACAGCGTGAGCGACGCGATCGCATCGCGTGGATTGCACAACACCCCAAAGGAGACAGAGAGTTGTGCTGAAACGACGCTGGAATCGCGTCAACCCCCATTCCACCCCAGTGACGCGACCGCGTGCTCACGCGATCGCATGGATTCAAATTTGATAACCCCCCAGCCACGCGAACCCTACCCATTCGCGCCCCCCCAACCCCCTTCTCCTTCCTCTCTTCTCTGCACCCACCACCACCCACTTCCAGCCACCACCACCGACCACCGCCCCACCGTCGACCACCCAGACCCCACCGCCACCGCGCCACCCCCTTCTCCCTTCCCTTTCTTCCTTCTCTTTCTCTCTCTTTTCTTCCCTGAA
>NC_029789.2:61689245-61738549 GCF_000816755.2 Arachis ipaensis | reverse complement strand
CCACTTGAATATGGTTTGCTTGAAACAGATGGCCAGCTTAGAGCTCTCTACAGCTTTAAGAGTAAGAGGGAAATGGCTCGTACTCAGAGCTGGTGCACAAGGCTCAATAAGGTTCCACGCTTCAACTCAAAGTGCACGGATTGGCATCATGATCAATCGAATGGATCGAGGAAAACGTTTGGTCACCATGGTGAGAATCTACTTTCTAAACTACCCGGATGGAAAAATATAGATCAAGACGAAGGCAGATTCAAAAGCAAAGTTTGGGATCCTGGGATCTTTTCTGACATTCGTCACCCCTGGAGCCTGACAATCTGCTTGAAGATACTCAGAAGCTTTACATGCCTAGTTTGGGACCCCGGAGGCTGTTGGCATTCCAAACATTGGTGGAGATTTCTGGACGAATTTAAGCGCAAGCTGCCATAACAGAAAGCTCATCCAATGTTCAACTTAAGGACGTTAACTAAAAGTGCTACGTGGGAGACAACCCACCATGGTATGGTCGTTTCTTTTTCAGTTTTATTTCGTGTTAGTTATTTTTGTTTTTCCTTTTCAATTGAACCTGAATATTATTCATTCGCATTGCATACTGCACACTTGCATACCTACATAAAAAAAGAGAGGAGCGTAGGCGTGCGACGCGACCGCATCACTCATGCAATCGCGTCAGTTGCGAAAAACAACCCCCCACGCGTCCGCGTCATTCACGCGGCCGCGTGACCTGGAAATCGGCATAAGGATCCAACGCCTAGAAACATGGGCTGAAATCGTGTGGCTATTGTGCGTTTCGCACAAAACGATCCACGCGGTCGCGTCACTCACGCGATCGCGTCACTTGCAAAACACCGATCCCACGCGACAACATGAGCGACACGATCGCATCTCGTGGATTGCACAACACCCAAAAGGAGACAGAGAGTTGCACTGAAACGACGCTGGAATTGCGCGTTTAGCACAATTTTCAGCTACGCAAAGTCGCATGCCTCACGCAACCGCGTCATTCATCCTTTTACCCACTCCATGCGATCGCATCACTCATGCGATCGCGTCAACTCCCATTCCACCCCAGCCACGCGACCGCGTGCCCCACGCGATCGTGTGGATTCAAATTCGATAACCCCCCAGTCACGCGAACCCTACCCATTCCCCCCCTCCCCCAACCCCTTCTCATTTCTCTCTTCTCTGCAAACCAGCCACCACCACCCACTTCCAGCCACCACCACCGACCACCGCCCCACCGTCGACCACCCAGACCCCACCGCCGCCGCGCCACCCCTTCTCCCTTCCCTCTCTTTCTTCTTTTTTCTCTCTCTCTTCCTCCCTTAACCACCGCCGCGCCAACCACCCTCAACCACCGCGTCAGCCGCCACCACCACCATCCCCCAGCCATCTCTCTGTCCCACTTTCATTCATACGCCTACCAAGTTCCGCCGAACGCCACCCTTCTTTCAATTCCCAGTTAATTACATATTTTTCTGTTTATGTTCATAATTAGGCTAGTTAGATATGCATGTTGTAGTGGATTCTAGGTGGTTAGGTAGCCTAGGATGTGGTTAGTGGATTTAGGCCTGATTAATTGCGCTCTTCGTGCTTCTTGTTTTATAATTTTTGCAATTCTGCTGTTGCTGTGATGTTAGTTTTGTTCATATGCTGTTCATACTTTTCATGCTGCTATTACGAATGTTCTTTCTTGTTCATACCTAATTGCAGTTTGTTTTAATTCATATGAACTGTCCTGCTTACTGTTTATTTTCCGGGAACATCTAATTTTAGCCGGAATACTGTCCATTTTTCTGTAAACTGTTTTGTTTCCATTCATGTCTTAGTTTTGGCACTTTGAACTCTGCTTTACTATGCTTTTACCAACCCAATTCATGAATACCAGGGCAAGCTTTCTTATTCTTTTTGATTTCCTGGTTCATAATTTGCTTTTTTGATGTTTAGCTTCCAATTTCTGACATCATCAACCTGATTTCCTTGTTTGGATGAGTTAACTGTAGCTTCTAATTGAGAATGCTTGTTACTTAGAAAATGTTCATCATGCCACTTACTCTAACCCACTTTTTACTAATTCACTAATTTTAACTTCCGAAACTCTTTTTTCATTCCTAACCAACCTCACATTTCAAAACATCTCTTCTGGTTTTTCACTATTCTCTTTAACCTTCTAACCAAGGCATGATGATAATTTTTCCTAATTAACATGATTTCTAATACATTTTAGATTGTTAATTTTTTCTTCTCGGACTTTTAACTCATATTCAATCCTTAATGCACATTTACTTAACTTATTTTCATTACTCCACTGCTCCTTTGCCACTATATGCTTATTTTGTGATTTACATACTTGTTTTTCCTATTTTTATTATATCCTGGTTTTCTGTTTTTCAGGATGTCTGACACCCAAAGAAAAGGAAAGGGAAAGGCAACAACTGGCAAACGGAAAAGAGGAGAATCCTCCATGTCCATCCTGGACATCATGCATGATGACTCCTGGCGGGAGAAACACTTTACCCCGCAGGAGAAGGCTGACCAGCTACTCCCTGCTACTGAACCCATTCAGTTTGCAAACCGATACTGCGAGCCGAAGTATCCGGTGTTTGCAACCTCCAGAAACCTGTACCTGGAAAGGACTCTGAAGATCCCAGAAGAACTCCAGCAATACACCTCTGATCAGATCAAACAAAGAGGCTGGTTCTTCCTGGAGAGAAACCTGACTGAGGTCAATGCATCTTGGGTATGGGAATTTTACTGCAATTACTTCAAAACTTCCCTAGATGCAGTAAACCTAAGAGGGAAGCAGATATTGGTCACTGAAGAGGCCATTGAGGATATTCTGAAGCTTCTGCCTAAACCTGATCAGCCAGATGGTTATCAACAGGCTGAGGAGGACATGCGCTTCATGAAGTTTGACTGGGATGCCGTCAAGGCAAGGATAGCCCTTGACCCGACTATTCCATGGGTCATGGGTCAGAACACCACCATGCCTAAGGAAATCAAGCGGATTTACTTAAATGATGAGGCTCGGCTATGGCATCAGATCCTAAGCAACTTTATTATGCCGAGTACTCACGAGACGGAGCTACCTGCCGCTATGATCACCCTCCTATGGTGTGTGATGGAGGGTAAGGACCTGTACCTGCCACGCTTCATTCGGTACTACATGGCCAGGGTCCACGTCCAAGGCACTCTCCCCTTTCCATATCTGATTACATAGCTTGGCCGTCGAGCTGACGTGCCTTGGGAGGATGCTGATGAGAAGCCACCTACTGCAGAATGCAAGAAAATTATCCCTCACAGCAGGAACTTTCTGGCTTTTGGCTACCGACCTCCATTCCTCACTCCTACTGATGAGACAGCCACACTATCTGCCGGCCCCTCTTCCTCTACAGCTACCCCTGCTACAACCACTGCACCTCCACCTGCCTCAGAGCCAGTTTATCACTTAGTGCACTGCCTATTTCAGTAGCTAGATCAGATGGAGCGCTGCAACCGGCGGCGATACGAGAGATCTGAGCGTCGCAGCAGGCGACCCTCTGAGCACCTAAAGCTGATGATCCATTCTGGCAGTGACATCCCCTCCGAGCCTGACACCCCATCAGAGCCATCTGAGGAGGAGGCGGATGATCACGAGGCAGAGACCCATCCACAGAGAGAGGCTGCGCAGGCAGGCATAGAGCAGGCTGTGCCCCAGCAGGACGCCCCGCATCAGATTCAGGCTGCAGACCCAGAGGTTCCTATTCAGTCAGCACCTCCTCTGCAGCAGGCAGATCCTCAGACCACCACCACAGAGACTCCGGCTACCCATCCTTCTAGTGATGACACCCCTTCACACCCTGCTTGAGTGAGCATCAGGGACGATGCTTCATATTAAGTGTGGGGAGGTCGCCATCTCTGGCGTATATTTTTTGGTGAACCACTACAGACTCTTTTTACTTTATTATTTTTCTGTATTTTTCTCTTTATTTTTATTTTTATTTTCTCAGTACTTATACGTTGCTATTTTCATGTATTTTTACTATATTTCTGCATGTTGCACTTTAGTTCATATTTTAGCCATTTAGTTTAGTTGCAATTCTAACTTATTAGTTATAGAAAATATGGATTAATTAGTATAGTTTACCCTTTTTAGCATAAGATAACTTAGTTTAAATTAAAAATATAAAAAGGAAGTAAACTAGAGACCTTAACAGAATAAAAACAACCCACACCTTGTATATATAGCATTACATGTTAGTTAGTTAACAACATTTCATCAAGGAGAAACACTAGAACTTTAAAGCCACCTTAAGATTTACATTGAGAATAATGGGAACTCTTAATTTTTACATGCTTGACATATATAACTGATATATGATTTTTGAGTTAGAAAACACACAGCCTGTGAGTTTTGAGCTTAATTGCATGGTTACATTTAAACCATAATATTTTATTCCTGTGTGTTCCGCCCTTCTTATTTATTCTGGTGTTCTTTACTTTGTTTTAATCTATATGTCCGATTATAGAATATAGATACATACCAAGAAAGTGATTGAGGCCATTGTTTGATTCTAGCTCACTATTCCCAAATTAGCCTACCTTTTACATCACCCTTGTTTTAATCTATATGTCCCAAATTATTGCTCTCTTTTATTTATGTTACTGTTGCTTTCAATCTGAAGACATTTTTATTCCAGTAGATTTACTTTTTCCCTTTTGGTCTTGGTTAAGAATTCAGTAACTCAGGAGTTATCAAACTCAACGTGATTGATAATTATTATCTTTGCTAATTGAATTGAACTTCAATAATCCCAATCTTTCCTTAGGGATTAACTAGGATTTGAAGATCAAACTAATTAGTCACTTGACCTTTCTTTGCTTTGAGTAAAGGCTAACTAAGTGGAATTAAGATTCAATCATCATCATCATTGATAAGGATAACTAGGATAGGACTTCTAATCTCTTATACCTTGCCAAAAGTGTGTTTTACAGTTATTTATTTATTTTATAGTCTTTTATTTATTTTACCTGCCATTTAAATTACTTGTTCCTCATCTTCAAAACCCCAATTTACAATCTTCATAACCAATAATAAGAACATACTTCCCTGCAGTTCCTTGAGAAGATGACCCGATGTTTAAATACTCTGATTATCAATTTTTAAGGGGTTTGTTACTTGTGACAACCAAAACTTTTGTAAGAAAGGCTGATTGCTTGGTTTAGTAACTATACTTACAACGAGAGTTTACTATAACCTCTAAACCATCAATCTTCCGTCTCTTCAGCCCTCCAATTGGCAGATCTGTCATTCAAATTCCCGCATGGAATAGTAGAAGATTTGCTAGTGAAAGTAGGAGACTTCATCTTCCCTGCTGACTTTGTGATATTGGACATGGAGGAAGAAGCTAAGGCTTCAATAATTCTGGGAGGGCCATTTTTAGCCACTGATGGAGCTATTATTGATGTCTGAAAGGGTAAACTTACGCTTAGGCTACATGAGGAGAGGATGGTGTTCAATGTATTCAAAGCCATGAGCTATCCACCAGAGTCACTGGGAGAGTGTATGAGGCTAGATGCAGTGGAAACTATGGTGCAAGAAACCTTTGAAGAAGCACTTGAAGGATTGACAAAGGGTGATTCCATGTTAAATGTTGAGGTTGCTGATGTCAACTCAGCTGAAATGTCTATTCCCAGCATATGGGAGGAAAGGAAAAAGGAGAAGGAAGCACCCAAACTGGAGCTAAAAGCACTGCCCCCTACTCTCAAGTATGCATACTTGGGAAGTGATGGAAGTTACCTAGTGATCATCAATTCTGCCCTTAGTCAAGAATAGGAAGAGGAATTAATCAAGGTGCTGCAAAAGCACCAAGATGCCATTGGATGGACCCTTGTTGACTTAAAAGGGATAAGCTCATCCATATGCATGCATAAGATCTTGCTGGAAGATGATTCCAAACCCTCCATTCAAGCCCAAAGAAGATTGAATCATGTCATGAAAGAAGTGGTCCAAAAAAAAGTGATGAAGCTATGGCAAACAGGAGTCATTTATCCCATTTTCGACAGCCCATGGGTGAGTCCTGTCCATGGGGTTCCAAAGAAAGAAGGGATCACATTTGTATCCAATGAGAAGAACGAACTCATACCCACAAGAACAGTAACAGGTTGGAGGATGTGCTTTGACTATAGAAAACTCAATGAGGCAACTAGAAAGGATCATTTTCCACTCCCATTTATAGACCAGATGCTGGAGAGATTGGCAGGACATGCATATTACTGTTTTCTTGATGGATATTCGGGTTATAATCAAATAGTGGTTGATCCAAGAGATCAAGAAAAAACATCATTCACCTGTCCATATGGAGTTTTTGCTTATAGGCGCATGCCTTTTGGATTGTGCAATGCCCCTGCAACTTTCCAAAGATGCATGTTGTCTATTTTCTTAGACATGATTGAAAAGTTCATTGAAGTCTTCATGGATGATTTTTCGATTTTTGGAGATTCCTTTCCCAATTGCCTTAATCATCTTGCCTTAGTATTACAAAGGTGCCAAGAGACAAACCTAGTTCTGAACTGGGAGAAATGCCACTTTATGGTGACAGAGGGGATTGTCCTTGGTCATAAAGTTTCAGAAAAAGGCATAGAGGTAGACAAAGCTAAGGTGGAATTAATTGAGAAATTACCTTCGTCTAGTAATGTCAAGGCAATTAGGAGTTTTTTAGGACATGCTGGTTTCTACAGAAGGTTTATTAGAGATTTTTCTAAAATTGCAAAGCCTTTGAGTAACCTATTAGTCTCTGATACACCTTTTGTGTTTGATCAAAGATGCACACTAGCATTTGAAACGTTGAAAAGAGAACTTTCCTCAGCACCTATCATTGTCCCACCTAATTGGAATTTACCTTTTGAACTGATGTGTGATGCATCAGACTTTGCTGTTGGGGTAGTACTTGGACAGAGGAAAGGGGATTTAGTGCATGTTATATATTATGCCAGCAAGGTTTTAAATGAAACTCAAAGGAATTATACAACTACTGAGAAAGAATTATGGGCGATAGTGTTTGCATTTGATAAGTTTAGATCATATCTCATTGGATCTAAAGTTATTGTTTTCACTGATCATGCAGCATTAAAATATTTACTTGCAAAACAAGAATCAAAACCAAGACTGATAAGGTGGATTTTGCTATTGCAGGAATTCAACATTGAGATTAAAGACAAGAAGGGAGTGGAAAATAAAGTAGCAGATCATTTGTCCAGAATCCCTTGTGAAGAAGGTAGCACCTACAAATGAAGTGTCAATGAATTCTTCCCCAATGAGCAATTAATGCTGGTTCACAAGGCACCCTGGTTTACAGACATTGCTAATTTTAAGGCCACCGGGGAAGTTCCTCCAATAATCAACAAGCATCAAAAGAGGAAACTCATCAATGATGCAAAGTATTTCATTTGGGATGAGCCATACCTATTCAAAAAATGCTCTGTTGGATTGCTCAGAAGGTGTATTTCAGAGGAGGAAGGAAAGGATGTTTTATGGAATTGTCATGGTTCTGACTATGGAGGGCATTTTGGAGGAGAAAGAACCACAGCAAAAGCCTTACAATGCGGGTTCTTTGGGCCCACCATCTTCAAAGATGCATGAGAGTTGGTGAAGAACTGCAACGAATGTCAACTGTCTGGAAATCTGCCCAAGAGAAATGAGATGCCACAACAATTCATCTTGGAACTTGAGCTGTTTGATGTATGGGAGATTGATTTCATGGGCCCTTTCCCAACCTCATACTCAAATAATTACATTTTGGTGGCAGTAGACTATGTATCAAAATGGGTAGAGGCCATTGCAACCCCTACAAATGACAACAAGGTGGTCCTGAACTTCTTCAGAAAGAATATCTTTAGCAGGTTTGGAGTTTCCAGAGCACTCATCAATGATGGAGGAAGCCATTTTTGTAATAGACCCCTAGAGACCCTCCTCCTGAGATATGGGGTGAAGCACAAGGTTGCCACACCCTATAACCCCCAAATAAGTGGTCAGACAGAAGTATCCAACCGAGAGCTGAAAAGGATCCTGGAAAAGACGGTGGGAGCTTCAAGAAAAGACTGGTCGAAGAAGCTGGATGATGCTCTTTAGGCATACAGGACAGCCTTTAAAACACCAATTGGAATGTCTCCATATCAACTGGTGTATGGTAAGGCTTGCCACCTACCATTAGAGTTTGAACACAAAGTTTTCTGGGCTCTCAAGTTGTTGAATTTTGTTGGCCAAGCTCCTGGTGAAAGGAGGCTCTTGCAACTGTAAGAATTAGAGGAGTTCAGATTCCAAGCCTATGAAAATGCCAAAATGTACAAGGAAAAGGCAAAGGAAAGACATGACCTCAAGATGGCACCAAGAAACTTTGAGGAAGGTGATAAACCCCGATTTTGTGATTTATCTTGTGCTTAATTTGGGGAATTTTATCACCTTTTCTCACATTTATTCAATGAAATAGCATGATTTTGCAATTCTCCCTTGATTTGTGCTTAAATGTGAAAATATACTTTTTAGGCCCTAAAATTGGTGATTTTAATTCATTTTAATTCCATTCGATGCCTTGATGTATTTGTTGAGTGAATTCAGGTTCATAAGGCAAGTATTGGATGGAAGAAGTGAGGAGAAAAGCATGCAAATGGGAGAACTCATGAAGAAATGAAGGAACCGTAAAGCTATCAAGCCTGACCTCCTGGCACTCAATTGACAATAACTTAAGCTACAGAGGTCCAAATGAGGCGGTTCTAGTTGCGTTGGAAAGCTAACATCGGGGGCTTTAAAATGATATAAAATTTGCCATATGTTGCTTCGCGTTCAGGGGCGCCCACGTGCCATGTACGCGTGCGTGCCGATTCTGCCCATGGGTCCACTTTAATGAAATCGCCCCCAGCGATTTTGCAGCTCATTTTGGGTCCAACCCAACTCATTTCTAATGCTATTGAACCCAAGGATTGAAGGGGGAATGAACCAAGTAGTCATAGTTTAGTTTTCATCATGTTTTAGGCTAGAATTCTAGAGAGAGAGGCTAGGGTAGTTTTAGTTAATTCTTCTTGGATCCAAGTTATAATTCTTGTTTTGATTTAGTTTTTCCTTTTAATTTCTTGTTATTACATCTCTATTCTTCTAGTTTTACTTGTCATTTCCTTTATTTTGCCATTTTTATGTTTATGAACAATTGTTGGATCTTAATTTTCTTTAATGCAATTTTATGTTTGATGTTCTTTTAATTGTTGATTTGAGTTGTGAATTTACTTTTCTTACAATTGATAGTTGGTAGATTTATTATTCTTGCACTTTTACTATGCTTTTCATGTATGCCTTTCAAGTATTTGATAAAATGCTTGGTTGGATGTTAGAGTAGATTTTGAGCATTCTTGGCTTGGAAAGAGTAATTAGGCAATCTTGAGTCATGAAAACCCAACTTATGTTGGTGATCTAGAGTTGTTAGCTAATATTGTTTCCATTGACACTAATCTTTTGCTAATTCAATTAGTAAGTTGATTAGGACTTTTGGATTGAGATTAGCTAGTCTTATTATACTTTCTCTCATGGAAGATAATATGATACCTTCTTCCAATGTTGGAGATGACGTAATAAGACAAATTCTTGTTATTATTGTGGTATGATTGATTAATCTTGTTTGACTTTCTCCCTATTTGTTGGAGTTGACTAAATAAGATGAATTAATCATTGCATGACTAGGATAGAAAGCACGTAATAAGATAAATTCTTGTTATTATTGTGGTATGATTGATTAATCTTGTTTGACTTTCTCCCTAATTGTTGGAGTTGACTAAATAAGATGAATTAATCATTGCATGACTAGGATAGAAAGCCTATGATCTCAACACTTGCCATGAATGTCTCTCTTTATTATTTGCTTTCTTTAGTTACTTGTTTGATTTACTTTTCTTGTCATTTATTTTGTTGCTCCTCTTATCAACCAAAAAAACCCCTTGATCTTCATAGCCAATAATTAGACACTTCATTGCAATTCATTGTGAGACGACCCGGAGTCTAAAAACTCCGGTTAATTCTTATTTGGGGTTTGTACATGTGACAAAACCATAAATTTAATTTGATGCGAGAGTTGTTTGTTGGTTTGGAGCTATGCTTACAACGAAATTCTTATTTCTACAAGAGAAAATCTAGACCGACAATAATTTTTGCTATCAAATTAATGGCACCGTTGCCGGGGAGTTGCAATGGTGTTATGTTATTGGCAATTGTATATATGTTAATATGCTTCTTTGCTAGTTTTTGCTTGTTTTAGGAGTTAGTTTTTATTAGTTCTTACTAGTTTTGTTTTTATTTTCTCTTGCTATTATAAATTCTCATCACTTTGGCTATGAGTTTGGTTCAAATTATGTTGTAGGAAATGGGAGCTACAATGAGGATGTGCATCAAGGATTGAACAATCAAAGGTGGGAGGAGCCTCAAAGGATTGATCACCCTTCTTGGCAACAACTCCCTCCGGATTCTTATGGGTATAACTCTCATCCTAATGCATATCAATCTAATGGATGTGGTGACCCTTATTGTGATTGTCAACAACCACCACCATATGCCTATGAACCACCCCCTCAACATGATTTTGAACCACCTTACTCACAAGCCCCCTACCACCAAACACCCCCATATGACCCCAACCCTTATCCACCCTACCAACCACCTTATGAGCCATATGAACCAAACATAGAACCACCACAATTCCAACACAATTACTCTCAAGAACCACCTCAATATACACCAACTCCATACCCTTACCAAAATGAACCACCTTCCAACTATAATGCCTTCCCCTCAAACAATGAACCTTCCCTTCCACCATCACCTCCCAATGATGCCCCCATGCATGAATTGAGAGATCTTGAATCTCATATCTTAAGGCGACAAGAAGAGGATGAAAAGAAGTTTAAAGATCTAGGAGCCAAGATGGCTATGCTAGTGGAAGCCGTTAGCAATATGGCCTCCTCCCGACTAAGCCTAAGCAACCAAGGCACTTCTATTGACGAATGTGGAGAAGCAACCAAGAAGCATAGTGAGGGAGTGAGTTAAGAGCTTCAAGGTGAAGAAGAGGAGTTGAAGAAAGAATTACCACAAGGGGAAGAAGTTAAGACAATTGAGCCGGAAGAAGTGGTTGAAGCCTTTGAAGAGGTTGACCAAGAGATGAATTCAATCATTGAAGAATTCTTATGTATAATTGAATCCTCTCCAATTGAGTTTGACATAGAGGGTAAGGAAGAAGATACTTCACCTCCTATGCCCTTAGTAAGCAATGAAGAAGAGATTGAATTGGAAGAAAGCTACCAAGAGGAAGAGGTTGAAATTGAAGAAGCTTGTGAAGAGGTGGAAATAATCAAAGAAGAGCACAAGGGAGTGGAACTTGCAAGATCATTGGGACCACCCCTTCCTAAGTCACCATCCAACACAACATTCAAGTGGGTAAAATTCTTATCCTTAAGCTTTACTTTCTCACTTGAATATGGTTTGATTGAAAATGATGGTCAACTTAGAGCTCTTTGTGGAATTAAGAGTAGGAGAGAGTTGTGTAGTGGTTGAAAACATCACTCTAAGTTCATCATGGTTGCATGCTCAAAGTTTGATTACAATGGTTGGTATAAAACCAAATTGCATGGGTCTAGGAGAACGTTTGGGTGCTCAATTGAGAATTCTAAGGTCATGCCACCCAATTGGAATCATGATGATCAATTTGAAGATGGGTGTCAAAACAAAGTGTGGGATCCCGGATCGCACAAGGAGAATCAAATTTGGGAGCTCATGGTTTGTGAAGAACTCCATCAAAACTTGAAGATATTAAAATTGAAGAATGGAGCTTATTGGAGACTCAAGCATTGGTGGATGTTCAAGGATAGCTTCAAGTACAAGCCACCTTAAGAGGAGCTCCCCATAAATCCAACTTAAGGACAATAAACAAAAGTGCTAGGTGGGAGACACCCCACCATGGTAAACTCTTTTCATTTTTCTCTTTTGTAAATATTGGTAGAATAGGTTTGATTTCATGTTTTGTTTTGTTTGTTGAGTTTATTTAGTAGAATAATATGTTAAATAAGGTTTTAAGGTGTTTGGGTAGCTGTTTGGAGGTTTGGAATGCTTGGTTTGGTGCAAGAACTTGGAAAAATTTTGAAAAACAGAGCACCAACACGCGCGTGCGCGCACCTGGCGCGTACGCGCGCCTCAAGCATTTTCGACCATCCACGCGGACGCACCATGTACGCGGACGCGTGGATGCAAAAAACCCCCTCCATACATTGACCCGAGAGTTGCGCCTACACTGCGCCAGCACCATGCCTGAGGCACAAAACCATCCGCGCGTGCGCGCACATGGCACGTACGCGTCCTTAAAGCTAATTGCGAAATGCGCGCGCACGCACGCTGTGCGCGTGCGCGCCGATAGCGTCACCTGTCCTCCTAGTACATGTTCCAGAGAGTTGGGCCAATTTTGTGCCTAGTTCATGCCCGCGACTGACGCACAGGCGCACTTCACGCGTCCGCGCGGATCGCCACCTCCATCAGGCACGCGCCTGCGCACTGTTTGCGTCCGCGTCGCCGGTAAAAAAAAAATTCTTTTCTTCCATTTTCTTTTATTATATTTGCTTATTTTCATTTATTGCATTTTAATTTTGTTTTTATAGCTTGTTCTTATCCTCTTTTCTAAGTTTCTTATTTTAATAATGGTGTTGAATTCTCTTACTCAATTGTTGAGAATTTCTTGGTTAATCTTGGTGCTTCTAGACTTGTTTGATATTGATGGGTAATGAAATATTTAATTCAATGCTTAACCTTTGATGATCCTTATATTCTTTGTGCATTGATATGAGCTTACATGTCTTTCATGACCCACTCTTTCGAGTCGAACTTGATGCTTTTGAGTGCTCTTCATGCCTTGACTTTACTCTTGCATCAAGCATTAATTGATATGCCATTTGCCTATATTGCTTCCTCACTCACATGCGTAGCTAACATGTAGTGAGAACCCTACTCTTAATTGGCATTAAACCCTGCCTATGTTCTATTGCTTTCATATCTTTGTTGTAGGCTTAATTTTCTTTCTTTTTCTCTCCTTTGAGGTTGGCCACCAAGAAGGAAAGAAAAGGAAAAGCTTCTAAATGGGTGATAAACCACTATTTTATGGTTTATATTGTGTTTAATTGTGTGGTTTTATCATGATCCTTACCCACTTATTCATTAAATTAGCATGAAATTATAATCCCTTCCTGAATTTATAACATGTTTGAAAACTGCTTCCTAGAGACTTTAATTATGTATTTTTAATTCTCCTTTATTTGATTCGATGCTGTGATCTGTGTGTTGAGTGTTTCAGACTTTATAGGGCATGAATGAGTTGGAGATTGGAAAGGAAGCTAGCAAAAATGGAAGGAACACAAGAATTTGAGGAGATAACCAGCGAGAAGTGACGCGGTCGCATGGCTCACGCGACCGCGCGAAGGAGAGCAAATCGCAGTGACGCGGCCGCATGGCTCACGCGGCCGCACGGATTGGAAAAGCTCAGGCGACGCGGTAGCGTGGACGACGCGAACGTGTGGCAAGGAAAAGCGCGCATGACGCGTCCGCATGGATGACGCGATCGTGTGACATGTGCGATCTGCATAATCTGCAGACTTCGCTGGGGGCGATTTTGGACCTTATTTCGACCCAGTTTTCGGCCCGGAACAGCAGACTAGAGCCAGAGAATATGCAGAAACAAACAACAACATTCATTCTACACAGTTGACAGTTTTAGAGCTAGTTTTTCCTCCTCTAGGTTTTTCTCTCTAGGCTTTTCTCTCTAGGTTTTAGAATTTTAATTTTGGGAATTGATCTTAGCATTGGAACATTGAGAAGAGTTATTTTTCCTCATCAAGACCTCGTCATTCTAGTTCATTCTCTTAACTTGGTTTTATTCTTCCATGTTCTTTGCTTTATTCAATTTTGTCATTTGAATACTTTTATGATTATTTGATACAAGGATTATTTCTTCCATTTTAATTTATTTCTCCATTCCAATAATCATGTCTTCTTTTAATTCCCTTTCATGTGTTATGGATTTATTATTTGCAATGAGTGAGTAGTTCCCTCACTTGATGGGAAATTGATTGAAAGGAACTCTTGAGTTGGAAGGATTGAAAGAAAAATTGTAATTGGGTTAACTGTTGAATTGTTATCTAATCACTAACACCAATCCCTTTGAACTAAGTAGGTTGCAACTCGTGAATAGATCTAGCATTCCAACTTGTTTGACTTTCCTTTACCTGGTAAAGGATAACTAAACAAAACAACCATTAATTATAAATTAATCTTGAGATCATTCCATCAATAATAAAAATTCCAACTAATCAACTCCCAGTCAAGGTTTTTATTCATATTATTTAAATTTCCTCTTTTTAATTTTCCCTCTACTTAACTCAACTTCTTGGAACATCTGATTAATAAAATAGCACACTTTTCTGCAACTCGTTGGGAGACGACCTGGGACTTAAACTCCCAGTAATTTTTTATTTAAACTCTCTGTGACATATTTCTAAATTGATAGGCAAATTTTCGGTGAGTTAAGAACTATACTTGCAATGTAACTATCTTAATAATTTTTAATTTACCAACTTTTGCCCCTCATCAATGGGGCAACAAACAAGTCCTTCTGCACAACCTTTTAGAGGAACTCATCAATTGTAGCAACCCGTCCACCTTGCTCTTCTTTGCATGCACCGAGGACGGTGCAAATTTCTAAGTGTGGGGAGGTTGTCCGACGGATCTCCATGGGTAACCATTTTTTTTTCAACACTAATTTTTCAATTTTTGTCTTTGTTAGTTAGTTATTGCATTGCATGATAGGTTGCACGTTAGTTAGAATTTGTACATATTTTTACCACTTCTTTTTATGTTAGGACTACTTGGTTAGGGTGATGATTTCTTTTCCAAGAAACTATTTTTAGGGCACCCTACCAATTTAAAAAAAAAATTTGTGACAAAGTTGCTTGAAGAATTTATTTTGGAACATGATTTTTGAGCTAAGAACACAAGCATGTGAGTTTTGAGCCCAATTGCGTGGTTACATCTTATAACCACTTATTTCCATTCTTGTGTGCATTGTT
The DNA here is from genome assembly GCF_000816755.2 of Arachis ipaensis. NCBI lineage: Eukaryota > Viridiplantae > Streptophyta > Magnoliopsida > Fabales > Fabaceae > Arachis > Arachis ipaensis. The sequence continues at coordinate 61,723,432 of NC_029789.2, read as the reverse complement.
CTCTTTCTATGATTGTGATCTTTGATTTGTTTGATTCTTTATGTCCATTATTCCATGTGTACATGCATTTATATGATTGAGGCAATCATTTTATTTAGCTCACTTACCAAAATAGCCTACCTTTCATCAACCATTGTTAGTCAATTTTGAGCCTATTTAATCCCTTTTGTTCTTAATGTTAGCACATCACTACCCCTAAGTGAAAAATAATAAATGTCCTTAATTTGGTTCTTTGATTAGCTTAGGCTAGTAAGGGTGTGTATCATTTGGGTATGGGAAACTTGGGACATTGGTTGAGGTAAAAGTGTAATTTTTATTTTTGTTGAAAATATTAGGAATTGGGTACATATTCATGCACCATATGTAAAACCATATGCATTGATATGTTTGTATATGTTTTTCAAAAAAAAAATGTAGAAAAAAAAATATATATATATAAAGAAAAAAAATATAGAAAAAGAAAAAGAAAAAAATATATATAGAAAAAGAATACAATAAAAAGGGGACAAAAATGCCCCAAAGTAAAGTTTAATAAAAATCAATGCATATGGAATGTTAATTAAAGAGAATGCATGAGTATGTGAAAAAAAGTGGGAATCATGGGTAGCTAGGTTGTGTATTAGAATTGTATAGGTTGTTACATGTGTTAGGTGAGAGCTTAGGCTAATCAAAGATACAAATTTCAAGCTCACTTGACCATATGCATCCATACCTTTACCCTAGCCCCATTACAACCTATGAATAAGTCCTCATGATGAATGTATGCATACATTGAATAATTGTTGATTGTTAGATGAAAAAAAAATCATGGAAAGCATGATTAAAAGAGAATTGAGTGGATCGACCCTATACACTCGAGCGACTAGAGCAGATACACATCTGGTGAGGGTTCGATGCTCAATTCCTTGTTCCCGGCTTTCATGAGCTTTTCTTCTTGCAAGTCTATTTGTGCTTTATTTTGATATTCAAATTGGTAGAGTTTGTGAGTTGTCATATGACCTTTGCCCTACTTGCTTATATATGTTCTTGGAGATTGATTTACTTTTAACCAAGTAGGTAGAATCATATTGCATTTAGTTGCATGCATATAGATAGGTTTATATAGTTTATTTGCATTGAATAAATGTTCATACCCTTTTCTTGTCCTTCTTTATTCTTAGCATGAGGACATGCTTGGTTTAAGTGTGGGGAGATTTGATAAACCCCAATTTTGTGGTTTATCTTGTGCTTAATTTGGGGAATTTTATCACCTTTTCTCACATTTATTCAATGAAATAGCATGGTTTTGCAATTCTCCCTTGATTTGTGCTTAAAAGTGAAAATATGCTTTTTAGGCCCTAAAATTGGTGATTTTAATTCACTTTAATTCCATTCGATGCCTTGATGTATTTGTTGAGTGAATTTAGGTTCATGAGGCAAGTATTGGATGGAAGAAGTGAGGAGAAAAGCATGCAAATGGGAGAAGTCATGAAGAAATGAAGGAACGGTAAAGCTGTCAAGCCTGACCTCCTAGCACTCAATCGACCATAACTCGAGCTACAGAGATCCAAATTAGGCGGTTCCAGTTGCATTGGAAAGCTAACATCTGGGGCTTCAAATTATATAAAATTTGCCATATGTTGCTTCGCATTCAGGGGCGCGCACGTGCCATGTACGTGTGCACGCTGATTCTGCCCGTGGGTCCACTTTAATGAAATCGCCCCCAGCGATTTTGCAGCTCATTCTGGGCCCAACCCAACTCATTTATGATGCTATTGAACCCAAGGATTGAAGGGGAAATGAACCAAGTAGTTATAGTTTAGTTTTCATCATGTTTTAGGCTAGAAATCTAGAGAGAGAGGCTCTCTCCTCTCTCTAGATTTTAGGGTAGTTTTAGCTAATTCTTCTTGGATCCAAGTTATAATTCTTGTTTTGATTTAGTTTTTCCTTTTAATTTCTTGTTATTACATCTTTATTCTTCTAGTTTTACTTGTCATTTCCTTTATTTTGCCATTTTTATGTTTATGAACAATTGTTGGATCTTAATTTTCTTTAATGCAATTTATGTTTGATGTTCTTTTAATTGTTGATTTGAGTTGTGAATTTACTTTTCTTACAATTGATAGTTGGTAGATTTATTATTCTTGCACTTTTACTATGCTTTCCATGTATGCCTTCCAAGTGTTTGATAAAATGCTTGGTTGGATGTTAGAGTAGATTTTGAGCATTCTTGGCTTGGAAAGAGTAATTAGGCAATCTTGAGTCATGAAAACCCAACTTATGTTGGTGATCTAGAGTTGTTAGCTAATATTATTTCCATTGACACTAATCTTTTGCTAATTCAATTAGTAAGTTGATTAGGACTTTTGGATTGAGATTAGCTAGTCTTATTATACTTTCTCTCATGGAAGATAATATGATACCTTCTTCCAATGTTGGAGATGACGTAATAAGATAAATTCTTGTTATTATTGTGGTATAATTGATTAATCTTGTTTGACTTTCTCCCTAATTGTTGGAGTTGACTAAATAAGATGAATTAATCATTGCATGATTAGGATAGAAAGCCTATGATCACAACACTTGCCATGAATGTCTCTCTTTATTATTTGCTTTCTTTAGTTACTTGTTTGATTTACTTTTCTTGTCATTTATTTTGTTGCTCCTTTTATCAACCAAAAAAACCCCCTTGATCTTCATAGCCAATAATTAGACACTTCATTGCAATTCATTGTGAGACGACCCAGAGTCTAAATACTCCGGTTAATTCTTATTTGGGGTTTGTACATGTGACAAAACCATAAATTTAATTTGATGTGAGAGTTGTTTGCTGGTTTGGAGCTATGCTTATAACGAAGTTATTCCTTTCTTTAGGAAGAAAATCTAGACCGACAATAATTTTTGCATATCAGAAGGACAGAGAGTGCTACTCTACAACTCCAGACTAAAATTGTTCCCTGGGAAGTTAAGATCAAGGTGGTCAGGTCCTTTTCTTATCACCAAGGTTTCTCCTTATGGATGTAAGAACCGCAACTAATCAATCGGTCAATTAAGTGATTGATTGCCCAAATTAGATTCCAAAAAGTTAGAGTGAGAATTTGAGGATTTAAAGGTGATTTTTAGATTTAGTAGGTCTTTTTCTGAGTCAGAAAATGTGCTTCTTGCAAAAAACTGTGAAAAATTGTGAATCGGCAGTTAAACCGGTTGAACCGGTTCAAGTCTACCCGGTACCGCCTGAGAAAAAGTGAAAACCGGTGAAAACCTTAGAAAAATGTTAGAAATGGAAAACCGGGTATCAATTTTAAAGGTTTGGCCCGAAGTTGGACCAAACGGGCTAAAAACGCTAACGGGTTGGACTGGGCCCAAGTTGGGCCCAAGCCCAACATATAAAAGGCTCATTAAATGAACCAAACCAGCCACAACACTAAACAAACACACTCATACATGCTGAAAAGAGAAGAAGAGAGAAACCTTTTTGGTTACTATTCATCATCTTCTTCCAAAGCTCATATCTTGAGCTAGAGAGCTCCGATTTACGTGCCGTCAGTGGCTACGCGTTCCTTGTAAAGACCTCTACAAAACCCACCTAGGAAACCCTCAAGGTAATCACAAAATCTTCCCAGTTTCTCTCTTGAAAATTTCGGGTACTTAGGGTTTGTGCCTAAGTGAGTTTTTGTGATTTTGGATGTTTAGGTTTGCTTTAAGCCTTGCTTAGCATTGGGTTGTGACATTCAAATCTATGGGAGAAGGTAAGAGCCACTAAACCCTTGTGAATTTATGTTTAATTGGAACCCTAGGTTGATTTGAGGTGATTAATATGTATATAGTTTGATTATGGTGGCTTTGGGAGCTCTTGGAACTAATTTGTGCTTAGTGGAGTGGATGTGAAAGCTTGGATTTGGTTGAAAGCTATTTGCTTATCAATTTGAGTTTTGGTTCATAAAGGAAATCAGCTAAGGTATGGTTTTGATTTCTCTATGTAGTATATAATATTCATAGACACAGGCTAGTGACCAATAAGATAGGTTGAATTAAAATGATGGTTGGTGTGTTATATGTTGATAATTTGATGAATGTTGGGTTGATTGTGATGAATTGAAATGATATGATGATATTGAATGGTTGAATAGATTGGGAGTTGGTTCCTTATGATAATTGTAGTGCTATGATTTATGAAATGGTGGATTAGATGGTGATTTTGATCATAAGTGTTATATAGTTAAGGTTGGAATTTAGAATAATGAAATGAGAAAGAGAATGTGGTAAAAATTGGTGTATTATGGTATAACTAATACATTTTGATGAATGGTGGTGTTTTGAATGGCTTGGTGTCATTTAGTATGGGTATGACAATAAATTTTAAGAGTTACGAAGTTTGGTAAAAATTGGATTTTGATGAAATTTGTACGATCATAAATTTTGCCTCAGTTTTCAAAACTGATTGAAATTTATTTATAATTGAAGATCATTAAAAACCCTTTAAATTGATATAAAGTTTGTGAAAATTGGAATTTGGTAGAGGAAGTTATGATCCTTCAAAGATGGTGTTAGAAATCTGAAATTCTGCAAAGTTGAAGAATTTCATGATTTTTGATGGGTGCGGGAGCACACCCTCGTACGGACGCACAACCAGCAAATATTTTGACCTGTGCAGATGCACACATCTGTGCGCACGCACAGGCAGGGAAGTGCATTCTGTTCGCAGTGCCAGCACAGCTTGTGCACGCACACATCTATGGAAAAACTTCAACCTGTGCGGACGCACACGTCGGGAAGGCCAATCTGTTGGGGGCACTGGCACAGGTTGTGCGAGTGCACAGATCCTTGTAAAAATTTATACCTGTGCACACACACACCTCTGTGCGTACGCACGCATTTCAAAACTTTCAGGAGTGTGCGCACGTATAGACCCTTGTGTGGCCGCACACGTCCTGTTTCTCAAAATTTTATTTGTTTTCAACTATTCTACCTTCCCAACAAGGTTGTAAGCTTCTAAAACACCATTTTAAGACTTTTGGGCCTAGTTTTGAGTATTAGAACATGGGATATAACTTAAGAGTCTAAATACATGGTTTTATGATAAATTAGAAAATGAAGGCTTAGGTTTCTGGCGTGCTGAGAATGATTTGACGTTAGGTGGAGGATGAGTGATATATGAGATAAGGAATGATGAACTTTTGACATTGGAAACTGAGTTATGAAAGGGATAGTGGTTGAGGTGAGTCAAGGACTCGGATTGAGATGATGGATCTTTGTATGTTGAAAATGTTTTTTCAAAACCACTGAGATATTGTTTTTTTACTGAGATTATGAGACGCTATGTGCCCGGCAGGAACGGCGGTTGGATCCCGCCTGTCGAGGTAGCGGCAGCAGTGTAAGGGCGGTGGTTTGTCCCGCTTGCATTGAGATGTGAGGTCTGTGGCAAGAGTATCTCGCTCGCATCCCTTCGGACCTATAGAGCGTGCAGGCGCCGGTACCTGGACAGTGATCCGAGCACTATATCTCGGGGGTTCCCATATGAGTAATCCGAAGGGCGACGTCTCCATGGAGATGTGTCGGGTTGGCAGTTGAACCGACAATGTGATATCACATCCAGTAGGGTAGGCATTCATCATATGCATTTTCTATTTTTTTTTGTTTGCTTTGTCGACTTGTAATTGTGTGCCTAATCAAATAACATGTCTAATTGCTTACTTGATCTACTTGCCTTGTATGCTTTTACTTGTGAATTACTTGCATTGTTATTAATTGTGTTTTCTACTGGGATTAAGGAGGTTCGGAAGGCAGTGGCGATGGGATTGCATGGAGGATAGGTTGGTGAAGGCTGTGGGACAGTAGTGTATGGTTAGAGTAGAAATCCCTTAAGATAGATTACCCCGTTTATTTATGATGAGGATTAAATTATGCTTATTTGTTTTTAGAATGCTTTAAGCTTGAATCTTGTGATAGATATGGAGCTTAGGATTGCCTTTGGTGTCCCGGGGTCTTATATCATACATCACTGGGCACTGTTACTATACTGAAAACCTCCGATTCTCATACCATATCTTTGTTGTGTTTTTCAGATGCAAGTCGCAACCCACCTCGGTGAGTGGTGCACGAAATTGTGATCATCAATGGCGCCAACAACTTGGTACGCACAATTGTAATCTCAACTCTTTTTCACAATTCCGCACAACTAACCAGCAAGTGTACTGGGTCGTCCAAGTAATAAACCTTACGTGAGTAAGGGTCGATCCGACGGAGATTGTCGGCTTGAAGCAAGCTATGGTCATTGGTGCACGAAATCGTAATCATTCATTCCTTGGTAACGGCGCCAAAAACTTAATACGCATGTTCATAATCTTAGTTCTTTGTCACAACTTCGCACAACTAACCAGCAAGTGCACTGGGTCGTCCAAGTAATAAACCTTACGTGAGTAAGGGTCGATCCCACAGAGATTGTTGGTTTGAAGCAAGCTATGGTCACCTTATAAATCTCAGTCAGGCGGATTCAATTGGTTATAGAGATTTGATAATTAAAATATAACTAAAATATAAAATAGGATAGAAATACTTATGTGATTCATTAGTGAGAATTTCAGATAAGCGTATCGAGATGCTTTTATTCCTTCTGAACCTCTGCTTTCCTACTGCTTTCATCCAATCATTCATACTCCTTTCCATGGCAAGCTGTATATTGGGCATCACCGTTTTCAATGGCTACATCCTGTAATGTCACCGCACGGCTAATCATCTGTCGGTTCTCGATCATGCTAGAATAGGATCCAGTAATCCTTTTGCATCTGTCACTACGCCTAGCACTTGCGAGTTTGAAGCTCGTCACAGCCATCCCTTCCCAGATTCTACTCGGAATACTACAGACAAGGTTTAGACTTTCCGGATCTCAAGAATGGCCACCAATAATTCTAGCCCATACCACGAATACTCTGATCGTAGATTAGGAGGCTAAGAGATATGCATTCAAGCTTGCTTTCATGTAGAACGGAAGTGTTTGTCAGGCACGCGTTCATAAGTGAGAATGGTGATGAGCGTCATATAATCATCACATTCATTATGTTCTTATGTGCGAATGAATATCTTAGAGAAGAAATAGGCTTAAGTTGAATAGAAAAATAATAGTACTTTGCATTAATTGATGAGGAACAGCAGAGCTCCACACCTTAATCTATGGTATATATAAACTCTACCGTTGAAAATACATAAGAACAAGGTCTAGGCATGGCCGAATGGCCAGCCCCCTAAATGTGATCTCAGAACATAAAATTAGTCAATACTAACCAGAGATGTAAATACAATAGTAAAAAGTCCTATTTATACTAAACTAGTTACTAGGGTTTACAGAAATGAGTAAATGATGCAGAAATCCACTTCTGGGCCCATTTGGTGTGTGCTTGGGCTGAGCGTTGAAGCTTTCATGTGTAGAGGTCTTCCTTGGAGTTGAACGCCAGTTTGTAACTTGTTTCTGGCGTTTAACGCTAGAATAGGGCAGAAAGCTGGCGTTAAACGCCAGTTTGCATCATCTAAACTTGGGCAAAGTATGGACTATTAAAGATTGCTGGAAAGCCCTGGATGTCTACTTCCCAACGCAATTCAGATTGCGTGATCTGGGTTTCTGTAGCTCTAGAAAATCCACTTTGAGTGCAGGGAGGTCAGAATCCAATAGCATCTGTAGTCCTTCTTTAGCCTCTAAATCAGATTTTTGCTCAAGTCCTTCAATTTCAGTCAGAAAATACCTGAAATCACAGAAAAACACACAAACTCCTAGTAAAGTCCAGAAATGTGATTTTTAATTAAAAACTAATAAAAATATACTAAAAACTAATCAAATCATACTAAAAACTATGTAAAAACAATGCCAAAAAGCGTATAAATTATCCGCTCATCAGTCATCATGTAAATCTCAGTCAGGCAGATTCAAATGGTTATGGAGATTTGATAATTAAAAGATGAATAAAATATAAAATAAGATAGAGATACTTATGTAATTCATTAGTGAGAATTTCAGATAAGCGTATGAAGATGCTTTGTTCCTCCTGAACTTCTGCTTTCTTATTGTCTTCATCCAATCATTCATACTCCTTTCCATGCCAAGCTGTATATTGGGTTTCACTGTTGTCAATGGCTACCTCCCGTCCTCTTAGTGAAAATGGTCCAAATGCGCTGTCACCGCACGGCTAATCATCTGTCGGTTCTCGATCATGTTGGAATAGGATCCATTGATCCTTTTGCGTCTGTCACTACGCCCAACACTCGCAAGTTTGAAGCTCGTCACAGTGATCCCTTCCCAGATCCTACTCGGAATATCACAAACAAGGTTTAGACTTTCCAGATCTCAAGAATGGCCGCCAATAATTCTAGCCTATATCACGAAGGTTTTAATCTTATATTAGAAACCCAAGAAATACACATTCAAGCTTGTTTGCATGTAGAACGGAAGTGGTTGTCAGGCACGCGTTCATAGGTGAGAATAGTGATGAGTGTCACATAATCATCACATTCATCATGTTCTTGTGTGTGAATGAATATCTTAGAGAATAAATAGGCTTGAGTTGAATAGAAAAACAATAGTACTTTGCATTAATTCATGAAGAACAGCAGAGCTCCACACCTTAATCTATGGTGTGGAGAAACTCCATCGTGAAAAATACATAAGAACAAAAGGTCTAGGCATGGCCGTGAGGCTAGCCCTCAAAATGTGATCAAGAGATCAAAAGATGAACTAAAGATTCCAAGATGAAAAGGTATGAAAATACAATAGCAAAAGGTCCTATTTATAGAGAACTAGTAACCTAGGGTTTACAGAAATGAGTAAATGATGCAGAAATCCACTTCCGGGCCCACTTGGTGTGTGCTTGGGCTGAGCATTGAAGCTATCACATGTAAAGACTTTTCTTGGAGTTAAATGCCAGCTTGGGTGCCAGTTTGGGCGTTTAACTCCAGCTTTTATGCCAGTTCTGGCGTTTTGACGCTAGAATTTTTATGCTGATTTGGAACCCCGGTTTGGGAAATAAAATCCCTGGCAAAGCATGGTCTATTATATATTGCGGAAAAGCCCAGGATGTCTACTTTCCAACGCAATTAAGAGCGCACCAATTGGCTTCTGTAGCTCCAGAAAATCCACTTCGAGTGCAGGGAGGTCAGAATCCAACAACATCTGCAGTCCTTTTTCAACCTCTGAATCAGATTTTTGCTCAGGTCCCTCAATTTCAGCCAGAAAATATCTGAAATCACAGAAAAACACACAAACTCATAGTAAAGTCAAGAAATATGATTTTTATTTAAAAACTAATAAAAATATAATAAAAACTAACTAAAATATACTAAAAACTACCTAAAAATAATGCCAAAAAATAAATTATCCGCTCATCACAACACCAAACTTAAATTATTGCTTGTCCCCAAACAACTGAAAATCAAATAGGATAAAAAGAAGAGAATATACAATAAATTTCAAAAACATCTATGAAGATCAGTCTTAATTAGATGAGCAGGGCTATTAGCTTTTTGCTTCTGAACAGTTTTGGCATCTCACTTTATCCTTTGAAGTTTAGAATGATTGGCATCTATAGGAACTCAGAATTTAGATAGTGTTATTGATTCTTCTAGTTCAGTATGTTGATTCTTGAACACAGTTACTTTATGAGTCTTGGCCGTGACCCTAAGCATTTTGTTTTCCAGTATTACCACCGGATATATAAATGCCACAGACACATAACTGGGTGAACCTTTTCAGATTGTGACTCAGCTTTGCTAGAGTCCCCAATTAGAGGTGTCCAGAGCTCTTAAGCACACTCTTATTGTTTTAGACCATGACTTTAACCGCTCAGTCTCGAACTTTTCACTTGACACCTTCACGCCACAAGCACATGGTTAGGGACAGCTTGGTTTAGCCGCTTAGGCCAGGATTTGATTCCTGTGGGCCCTCTTATCCACTGATGCTCAAAGCCTTGGATCCTTTTTATTTTACCCTTGCCTTTTGGTTTAAAGGGCTATTGGCTTTTTCTGCTTGCTTTTTCTTTCTCTTTTTTTTCTCTTTTTTTTTTTATTTTTTGCCTCTTTTTTTTTGGCATATTTTTTTCTGCAAGCTTTTCACTGCTTTTTCTTGCTTCAAGAATCATTTTTATGATTTTTCAGATTATCAATAACATTTCTCCTTTTTTTAGCATTCTTTCAAGAGCCAACAATTTTAACATTCATGAACAACAATTCAAAAATATGTACTGTTCAAGCATTCATTCAGAAAAACAAAAAGTATTGCCACCACATCAAAATAATTAATCTGTTTTAAAACTCTAAATTCATGTACTTCTTTTTTTTTTCAATTAAAAACACTTTTTATTTAAGAAAGGTGATGGATTCATAGGACATTCATAGCTTTAAGGCATAGACACTTAGACATTAGTGATCATGTAATAAGACACAAACATAAATAAAACATAAAGCATAATTTTCGAAAAATAGAAAAATAAGAACAAGGAAATTAAAAAAATGGGTCCACCTTAGTGATGGCGGCTTGTTCTTCCTCTTGAAGATCTTATGGAGTCCTTGAGCTCCTCAATGTCTCTTACTTGCCTTTGTTGCTCCTCCCTCATGACTCTTTGGTCTTCTCTAATTTCATGGAGGAGGATGGAATGCTCTTGGTGCTCCACCCTTAGTTGTCCCATGTTGGAGCTTAATTCTCCTAAGGATGTGTTGATTTGCTCCCAATAGTTTTGTGGAGGAAAATGCATCCCTTGAGGCATCTCAGGGATTTCATGATGAGGAATTTCCTCATGCTCTTGTCCATGAGTGGGCTCTCTTGTTTGCTCCATCCTTTTCTTAGTGATGGGCTTGTCCTCATCAATGAGGATGTCTTCCTCTATGTCAATTCCAGCTGAATTGTAGAAGTGACAAATGAGATGAGGAAAGGCTAACCTTACCAAAGTAGAGGACTTGTTTGCCACCTTGTAGAGTTCTAGGGATATAACCTCATGAACTTCTACTTTCTCTCCAATCATGATGCTATAGATCATGATAGCCCGGTCTATAGTAACTTCAGACCGGTTGCTAGTAGGAATGATTGAGCGTTGGATGAACTCCAACCATCCCCTAGCCACGGGCTTGAGGTCATGCCTTCTTAGTTGAACTGGCTTCCCTCTTGAATCTCTCTTCCATTGAGTGCCCTCTTCACAAATGTCTATGAGGACTTGGTCCAACCTTTGATCAAAGTTGACCCTTCTAGTGTAGGGGCGTGAATCTCCTTGCATCATGGGCAAGTTGAATGCCAACCTTACATTTTTGGGACTAAAATCTAAGCATTTCCTCCGGACCATTATAAGCCAATTCTTTGGGTCCGGGTTCACACTTTGATCATGGTTCTTGGTGATCCATGCATTGGCATAAAACTCTTGAACCATTATGATTCCGACTTGTTGAATGGGGTTGGTGAGAACTTCCCAACCTCTTCTTCGAATCTCATGTCGGATCTCCGGATATTCACCCTTTTTGAGTTTGAAAGGGACCTCGGGGATCACCTTCTTCTTGGCCACAACTTCATAGAAGTCATCTTGATGGATCTTTGAGATGAATCTCTCCATCTCCCATGACTCGGAGGTGGAAGCTTTTTCCTTCCCTTTCCTCTTTCTAGAGGTTTCTCTGGCCTTTGGTGCCATAAATGGTTATGGAAAAACAAAAAGCAACGCTTTTACCACACCAAACTTAGAAGGTTTGCTCGTCCTCGAGCAAAAGAAGAAAGAAAAGAGTAGAAGAGGAAGAAATAGAGGAGATGGAGGGGGTTTAGTGGTTCGGCCAAGTGGGGTAAGTAGTATGTATGGTGTGTGAAAATGAAGGAGTGAAGATGGGTTTATATAGGAGTGGAGAGAGGGGTAGGGTTCGGCCATGTATGGGTAGGTTTGGGAGGAAAAGTGGTTTGAATTTGAATGGTGAGGTAGGTGGGGTTTTATGATGGATGGATGTGGATTGGTGAAGAGATTATGAAAAAGAGGGTACGATTTGATAGGTGAGGGGTTTTGGGGGAAGAGGTATTGAGGTGATTGGTGAAGGGTATTTGGGGAAGGGTGTTATGGGAAAGTGTGAAGAAGAGAGAAAGATGAGGTATGTGAAGATCCTGTGGGGTCCACAGATCCTGAGGTGTCAAGAATTTCTCATCCCTGCACTAGGTTGGCGTGTAAACGCCCCTTTGCTTGCCAATCCTGGCGTTAAACGCCAAGTTGATGCCCATTTATGGCATTTAATGCCAGCTTTTCTACCCTTTCTAGCGTTTAAACGCCAGCTCTGTGCCCATTTCTGGCGTTAAATGCCAGTCTGGTGCCCTTTTCTGGCGTTAAACGCCCAGAATGGTGCCAGACTAGGCGTTTAATGCCCATTCTGCTACCCTTACTGGCGTTTAAACGCCAGGAAGCTTCTCCTCCAGGGTGTGCTATTTTGAATACTATTTTTCATTCTGTTTTTGTTTTTTTAGTTGTTTTTGTGACTTCACATGATCATCAACCTACAGAAAACATAAAATAACAATGGAAAATAAATAGATATGATTAAATAAAATTGGGTTGCCTCCCAACAAGTGCTTCTTTAATGTCAATAACTTGACAGTGGGCTCTGATGGAGCCTCACAGATACTTAGAGCATGATGATGGCCTCCCAACACCAAACTTAGAGTTTGAATGTGGGGGCTCTGTTTGACTCTACATTGAGAGAAGCTTTGCATGCTTCTTCTCCATGTGTGTAGAAGGAGATCCTTGAGCCTTAAACACAAGGCATGACTCATTCAATTGAATGACTAGCTCTCCTCTGTCAACATCAATCACAGCTTTTACTGTGGCTAGGAAGGGTCTGCCAAGGATGAGGGTTTCATCCATACTCTTTCCAGTTTCTAGGATTATGAAATCAGCAGGGATGTAGTGGCCTTCAACCTTTACCAAGACATCCTCTACAATTCCATGAGCCTGTTTCCTTGAATTGTATGCCATCTCTAATGAGATTCTCGCATCTTGTACCTTACAGATCCCTAGCTTCTCCATCACAGAGAGTGGCATGAGGTTTATACTTGACCCCAAGTCACACAGAGCCTTCTCAAAGGTCATGGTGCCTATGGTACAAGTTATTGAAAACTTTCCAGGATCCTGTCTCTTCTGAGGTAATTTCTGCCTAGTCAAGTCATCCAGTTCTTTGGTGAGCAAGGGGGGTTCATCCTCCCAAGTCTCATTACCAAATAACTTGGTATTTAGCTTCATGATTGCTCTAAGGTACTTAGCAACTTACTCTTCAATAACATCTTCATCCTCTTCAGAGGAAGAATACTCATCAGAGCTCATGAATGGCAGAAGTAAATTATTGTTGAAGCCTTGTTGGGGCCTCTGTTGGTCATTCCATGAGAGATTTGGATGATTTCTCCATGAAGGATTATAGGTGTTTCCATAGGGTTTTCCCATGTAATTCAGCTCTTCCATTGCTAGGTTCTCAGGATCATAAGCTTCTTCTTCGGATGAAGCTTCTTTGGTACTGCCTGTTGCTGCTTGCATGCCAGACAGACTCTGAGAAATTATATTGACTTGCTGAGTCAATATTTTGTTCTGAGCCAATATGGCATTCAGAGTATCAATCTCAAGAACTCCTTTCGTTTGAATTGTCCCATTACTCACAAGATTCCTTTCAGAAGTGTACATGAATTGGTTATTTGCAACCATTTTAATGAGTTCCTGAGCTTCTTCAGGCATCTTCTTCAGATGAAGAGATCCTCCAGCAGAGCTGTCTAATGACATCTTGGACAGTTCAGACAGACCATCATAGAAGATAACTATGATGCTCAATTCAGAAAACATGTCAAAAGGACACCTTCTGATCAATTGCTTGTATATTTCCCAAGCTTCATAGAGGGATTCACCTTCCTTCTGTCTGAAGGTCTGGACCTCCACTCTTAGCTTACTCAATTTTTGAGGTGGAAAGAATTTGGCCAGAAAAGCACTGACCAGCATTTCCCAAGAGATCAGGCTTTCCTTAGGTTGTGAATCCAACCATATCCTAGCTCTATCTCTTACAACAAAAGGGAAGACCATAAGTCTGTAGACCTCAGGGTCAACCCCATTGGTCTTGACAGTGTCACAGATTTGCAAGAATTCAGCTAAGAACTGATGAGGATCTTCCAATGGAAGTCCATGAAACTTGCAATTCTGTTGCATTAGAGAAACTAATTGAGGCTTCAGCTCAAAGTTGTTTGCTCCAATGGCAGGGATATAGATGCTTCTCCCATAGAAGTCGGGAGTAGGTGCAGTAAAGTCACCAAGCACCTTCCTTGCATTGTTGGCATTGTTGTTGTTTTCGGCTGCCATGGCTTCTTATTTGAAAATTTCTGTTAGGTCCTCTCCAGAGAGTTGTGCTTTAGCTTCTCTTAGCTTTCTCTTCAAGGTTTTTTCAGGTTCAGGATCAGCTTTAACAAGATTGCCTTTGTCCTTGCTCTTGCTCATATGAAAGAGAGAAGAAGAAATTATGGAATCCTCTATGTCACAGTATAGAGATTCCTTGAGATATCAGAGGACAAGAGGAATAGAAGGAGGAGGAAGAGAGGAGAGAATTCAAACTTATAGAAAGGGAGTCTAAATTGCACATTGAGGAAGAGTGCTAGTCCCTTAAATAGAAGAAGGTGAGAAGGGGGAAAAGAATTTTCGAAATTAAATTTTGAAAGATTTTGAAATAATTAAAAGAAATTTTGAAAAAAATTGATTGATGATTTTCGAAAATTAAAATTGAGAAAGTAGCTAAGTGATTTTGAAAAAGATTTTGAAATCAGAAATAAAAAAAGATATGATTGAAAATTATTTTGAAAAAGATGTAATTGAGAAGATATGATTGAGAAGATATGATTGAAAATCAATTTAAAAGAAATTTTTAAAATTAAAGTTGATTACTTGACAAACAAGAAATTAAAAGACATGATTCTAGAATTTAAAATTTGATTCTTTCTTAATAGGCAAGTAACAACTTGAAAATTTTGAATTAAATCATTAATTGTAACAAGGATTTTCAAAAATACTAAAAAAATCGAAAGGATTTGATTTTGAAAAGATATGATTGAAAAGATATGATCTGAAAAAGATTTGATTTTGAAAAATTATGAAAATTTGAAAAAGATTTGAATTGAAAACAAAATCTTCCCTCTTGTGCCATCCTGGCGTTAAACGCCCAGAATGGTATCCATTCTGGTGTTTAACACTTAAAATACTACCCTTTTGGGCGTTTAACGCCCAGCCAGGTACCCGGGCTGGCGTTTAAACGCCAGTTTTCCTTCCTCACTGGGTGTTTTGAACGCATAGCTTTTTCTATGTAATTCCTCTGCTGCATGTTCTGAATCTTTAATTCTCTGTATTATTGACTTGAAAAGACATAATTTTGAAAATTTTTTGAATTTTTAATGATGAGAAACAATAAAATGAAACTAATCATGGAAAATCAAGATCAAAACCAATAACGCATGCAAGACACCAAACTTATAAATTTTCATATTAGAGACACTAACAAATTGAGAATGCATATGAAAAACAACAAAACACACAAGACAAGAGAATTTAAAGATCAGAGCAAGGAAATCATCAAGAATAACTTGAAGATTAATGAAGAACATAATGCATATATTCGAAAATTGCAAGATGATTAAAGACATGCAATTGATACCAAACTTAAAAAATTGACACTGGACTCAAATAGGAAACATAGATTATTTTTGGTTTTATGATTTTATAAATTATTTTTGTAATTTTTTGAAAATTATTTGGAAAAGAAAATAAAGATTTCAAAATTCTTAATAAGAATTCCAGGAATCATGCAATGTTAGTCTAAAGCTTCAGTCTAAAAAGATTAGACATGGCTAGCCAAGCTTCAGCAGAAAATTACATACAACAGCCAAATTGATGAGAATCAATCAGCATTTGTGATGATAAAAACATCATCTGAAACTCTAGAATTCATTCTTAAAAATTCTAAAGAATAAAATAAATTTACCTAATCTAAGCAACAAGATGAACCGTCAGTTGTCCAAACTCGAACAATCCCCGGCAACGGCGCCAAAAACTTGGTGCACGAAATTGTGATCATCAATGGCGCCAACAACTTGGTACGAACAATTGTAATCTCAACTCTTTTTTGCAATTCCGCACAACTAACCAGCAAGTGTACTGGGTCGTCCAAGTAATAAACCTTACCTGAGTAAGGGTCGATCCCACGGAGATTGTCAGCTTGAAGCAAGCTATGGTCATCTTGTAAATCTCAGTCAGGCGGATTCAAATGGTTATGGAGAATTGATAATTAAAAGATGAATAAAATATAAAATAAGATAGAGATACTTATGTAATTCATTGGTGAGAATTTCAGATAAGCGTATGAAGATGCTTTGTTCCTCCTGAACTTCTGCTTTCCTATTGTCTTCATCCAATCATTCATACTCCTTTCCATGGCAAGTTGTATGTTGGGTTTCACCGTTGTCAATGGCTACCTCCCGTCCTCTCAGTGAAAATGGTCCAAATGCGCTGTCAACGCACGGCTAATCATCTGTCGGTTCTCGATCATGTTGGAATAGGATCCATTGATCCTTTTTCGTCTGTCACTACGCCCAACACTCGCAAGTTTGAAGCTCGTCACAGTGATCCCTTCCCAGATCCTACTCGGAATATCACAGACAAGGTTTAGACTTTTCAGATCTCAAGAATGGCCGCCAATAATTCTAGCCTATACCACGAAGGTTTTAATCTTAGATTAGAAACCCAAGAGATACACATTCAAGCTTGTTTTGCATGTAGAACGGAAGTGGTTGTTAGGCACGCGTTCATAGGTGAGAATAGTGATGAGTGTTACATAATTATCACATTCATCATGTTCTTGTGTGTGAATGAATATCTTAGAGAAGAAATAGGCTTGAGTTGAATAGAAAAACAATAGTACTTTGCATTAATTCGTGAAGAACAGCAGAGCTCCACACCTTAATCTATGGTGTGTAGAAACTCTGCCGTGAAAAATACATAAGAACAAAAGGGCTAGGCATGGCCGTGAGGCTAGACCTCAAAATGTGATCAAGAGATCAAAAGATGAACTAAAGATTCCAAGATGAAAAGGTATGAAAATACAATAGCAAAAGGTCCTATTTATAGAGAACTAGTAACCTAGGGTTTACAGAAATGAGTAAATAATGTAGAAATCCACTTCCGGGCCCACTTGGTGTGTGCTTGGGCTGAGCATTAAAGCTTTCACATGTAGAGACTTTTCTTGGAGTTAAACTCCAGCTTGGGTGCCAGTTTGGGCGTTTAACTCCAGCTTTTATGCCAGTTTTGGCGTTTTTACGCCAAAATTTTTATGCTGACTTGGAACGCCGGTTTGGGCCATCAAATCCCAGAAAAAGCATGGACTATTATATATTTCTGGAAAGCCTAGGATGTCTACTTTCTAACGCAATTAAGAGCGCACCAATTGGGCTACTGTAGCTCCAGAAAATCTACTTTGAGTGCAGGGAGGTCAGAATCCAACAGCATCTGCAGTCCTTTTTCAACCTCTGAATTAGATTTTTGCTCAGGTCCCTCAATTTCAGCCAGAAAATACCTGAAATCACAGAAAAACACACAAACTCATAGTAAAGTCCAGAAATGTGATTTTTATTTAAAAAATAATAAAAATATAATAAAAACTAACTAAAACATACTAAAAACTACCTAAAAATAATGCCAAAAAGCGTATAAATTATCCGCTCATCAGAGAGTTGTTTGGGATGGTGACAGAAGTGGAGGATCCTGGATTATTTTGGGATCTTTTTGGTTATCTGTTTATACGTCTCTCTTTTGTATTTTGTTTAGCCTTGAGGCTTGTATTATGAGAGAAAAACTTTTATAAGCTGTTTTAAAACTGTCAAGTTTCTATATGAACTGTATATGGCTAGCCGGCTTAAACTCCTTGAGTTATGGATAGTTTCCTATGATATTATGTACTTATATTTTGATATATCTTGTTTGTCTCTTGTGTCTCGTGCTAGTAGCTTTGTTAGTACGTTTTGCGCTTTTCAAATCCAATATTTTGAGCTATATTTTTCATCGGGCTTCTAGATATTATATTATTCTTCTATATATTATATGTATGAGAATAGAACTGTCATAACCTCTTATTAACCTTTGCTTTACGATGTGAGGTAAGGCTTAGGATAATTAGGGTGTTACATTTAGTGGTATCAGAGCGGTTTGTACTCGTGAGCCTGAGGGATGGACCGATTGTGCTTCATTGCATACTCTGTGTGTCTTTTCTTTGATGCTATTAGGTTATCTACTTTATATATGAATAGCATGCTTGTTTGTGAGTGCCTGTTTGGGATAATTGAAGCAATAGACTTTTGATATTGAGACTGATCACCTTGATATCGATTGTTTGGTGTAGACAGGAACCCTAAGGGCCACTCGCGGGCGAGGTCGAACACGTACGTGAGAGAGTAGGAATAAGCAACCAACCGATAACCATGCCGAGTTCATGGCAGCCATGGCTAACTTAGCTAACACCATGGAAGCGAGTGCTGCTGCGACTCTACAAGCTGTGCAGAGGTTAGGCCAACTGGTGGGGAATGGCAATGGGAGTGGAGAAGGAAATGCCAATGACAATGCTGAGGGAAATGGCGATAACACGGGAGGAGTTTCGATGACCTTGGCGACATTCCTCAAGAATCATCCGCCACTTTATGAGTGTCCATAAATCCTGTTGAAGCGGACCACTGGTTCCAGGCTATGGAGCGTGCTTTACAGGCACATCATGTTCCACTCAATCAATATGTAGAGTTTGCTGCTTATCAACTAGCGGGAGAAGCCCAACCCTGGTGGCAAGCTGAGTGTCATTTGCTACAGCTTCGGAACGCCGACATTCCATGGGAGGTGTTCCAAATGGATTTCCACAAGAAGTATTTCCCTAAGTCTGCAAGGGAAGCGAAGGAGATAGAGCTAATGCAGCTGAAGCAAGGTTCCATGTCTGTGGCTGAGTACACCAATAAGTTCAAAGAGCTTTGTAGGTTTTCTCGGGTGTGTCAGGGTGACCCAGAAACTTTCGAGAGTTGGAGGTGCAATAAGTACCAAAGGGGTTTGAAGGACAATATTATGACTGATGTGGCTCCTATGGAGATCCGTGTCTTCTCCAACTTGGTGAATAAGGCTAGAGTAGTGGAGGAGTATGCCAAGACCGTGGCGGCATCTAAGGACACTCATGGAGGGAGCTCTAGTCGTGGGCATGGCAAGTACCTTCATCCGAGAAGACAAAGCTTCAAGAGAGGAGTATATGCGCCTCAAAGTCAAGGAGGCTTCAGAAAGAACACACATGACCAGATTCAGCGTGGCAAAGGGAGAGGAAATCAGAGTAAGGGTTCTTCGGATTTAACTTGTGATCGTTGTAGGTGTTTTCATCCATATGACTCTTGCAAGATTGGTATATGTGGGTGCTTCAACTGTGGCTTGCTTGGTCATTTTGCGAAGGATTTCCCTCGTGGGCAGAATCAAAATGCGGGCCAGAGTCAGCATCAAGGTCGAGTCTTTGCTGTGAATGCCAAGGATGCTTCTAAGGCGATTCCGTTGATGAGAAGTATATGTTTAATTGGTGATAAGTCCTTAGTTGCATTATATGATACTGGAGCTTCGCATTCGTTTATTTCATTTGCTAAAGTTGAGGAATTAGGCTTGAAAGTGTTAGAGTTACCTTCTGATCTGCATGTACATACTCCGCATCAAACAGTTATGACTAGGTCAGGTTGTAGACAAGTAGGGTTCAAGCTTGAGGGTAGAGAGTTTGTGCATGATTTGATCTGTTTACCAATGGTGGGGCTTGAAATGATTTTGGGGTTTGATCAGTTTTCGAAGAATCAGGTTTTGTTGGACTATTTTGAACGGACCATTCGGTTTATGCCAGAAGGAGAGAATGGAGCAGTGGTATCTACGTGGTATTACTTGAACTCTGTAATAGTGCATTGTAGTGGGGAGGAGTGTCAGGGTTATATTATGTTTGTTGCTAATGCATTAGGTGATGCCCAGAACTTAGATCATATACCGGTGGTTAGAGATTTTCTAGAAGTGTTCCCGGAAGATATCCCTGAGTTCCCACCTCAAAGGGAATTTGAATTTTCCATCGAATTGGTGCCGAGAGCCGGACCAATGTCGATTGCGCCATATAGAATGGCTCCGATAGAGCTGGCAGAATTAAAGACTCAGTTGGAAGAGCTTCTGAACAAGAGGTTCATTCGACCGAGTGTATCACCGTGGGGAGCGCCAGTTTTATTGGTGAAGAAGAAAGATGGGGGAATGAGATTGTGTGGATTACCGACAGTTGAACAAGGTGACTGTGAAGAACAAGTACCCGCTGCAAAGGATAGATGATTTGATGGATCAATTGCAAGGAGCTGGAGTGTTTTCCAAGATTGATTTGAGATCCGGTTACCATCAGATAAGGGTGAAGGAGGATGATATCTCTAAGACTGTGTTTAGGACATGCTATAGACACTACGAGATTGCAGTAATGTCCTTTGGGTTAACGAATGCACCTGCTGTTTTCATGGATTACATGAACAGAGTCTTTCGTCCCTTTTTAGACAAATTCGTGGTGGTTTTCATAGATGACATCTTGGTTTACTCTAAGACGGCAAGAGAGCATGAGGAACACTTGAGGATTGTGTTGCAAATTCTGAAGGAGCGGAAGTTGTACACTAAATTGTCAAAGTGCGAGTTCTGGAAGGAGGAAGTAAAGTTCTTAGGCCACGTGGTGAGTAAAGGAGGAATAGCTGTAGTTCCTTCAAAGGTGGAAGCGGTGATGGAATGGGAAAGACCGACGACTGTAACGAAAGTCAGGAGCTTTTTGGGTTTAGCCGGATGTTACCGGAGATTTATTGAAGGATTTTCCCGGATTGCACTACCAATGACGAAATTAACAAGGAAAGAGGTGCCATTTGTGTGGACATCAGAGTGCGAAGAGAGTTTTCAGACTTTAAAGCAGAGATTAACTTCAGCACCTGTTCTAATCTTACCGGAACCGCATGAATCGTTTGAAGTATATTGTGATGCGTCACTGAAAGGTTTGGGTTGCGTATTGATGCAACATCGGAATGTGGTGGCTTATGCATCGCGTCAGCTAAGACCGCATGAGGTGAATTACCCCACTCATGACTTGGAATTAGTGGCGATTGTCTTTGCATTGAAGATTTGGAGACACCACTTGGAGTAAGGTTTAGTGTCTTTTCTGATCATAAGAGCCTCAAGTATATCTTTGATCAGAAGGAGCTAAATATGCGCTAGAGAAAGTGGATGAAATTGCTTAAAGATTATGATTTTGAGTTGAGTTATCACCCTGGAAAGGCGAACATAGTAGCAAACGCTTTGAGTCGGAAATCTCTAACAGTAGCTTGGATAAGGATTAAGGAAGAGGAGCTAGTAGATAAGTTTGTGGATCTTAAGCTGGATATTAGAAAAGTTGCCGGGAGAGCTTGTTTGAACCAGCTATAAATCTCAAGCACGTTTAAATCAGAAATACAAAGGGCTCAGCAAGATGAGCAGAAGCTTCAACAATTGTTTCATCCAGTTGGTTATAAGAGGCGCGAAGAATTCACTAAGGATGATGAAGGGTTATGGAGATACAAGGGAAGAATTTGCATACCGGATGTGGGGAGTTTGCATATAACAATAGTTTTCATGCGAGCATTGGGATGGCTCCGTATGAGGCTTTGTATGGACGGAAGTTCCAGTCTCCACTTTGTTGGTATGAGTCTAGTGAAGCAAGTGTATTGGGTCCAGTTGTGGTAGCAGAGACTACTGAGAAGATTAAGAGAATACGAGAAAGGATTTTAACTGCTCAAAGTCGACAAAAGAGTTATGCGGATCAGAGAAGGAAACCATTAGAGTTTGAAGTAGGAGAACATGTATTCCTTAGGGTTACACCGACAACTGAGATTGGAAGAGAAATCAAGACCAAGAAGTTGAACCCAAGATACATAGGACCGTTTGAGATTTTGAAGAGATTCAGACAGGTGGCATATCAAGTCGCTTTGCCACCTCATCTGTCTAACTTGCATGACGTATTCCACGTGTCACAACTCCATAAGTACACGTTGGATGCGGCTCATGTGTTGGAGCCTGAATCGGTCGAGTTGGAAGAGAACTTAACTTTCCAAGTAACGCCAGTAAGGATCGATGACACTAGTGTGAAAAAGCTGTGAGGAAAGGATGTTCCATTGGTTAAAGTTGCTTGGGAGCGAGCAGGAGTAGAAGAGCACACTTGGGAATTGGAGTTTGAGATGCGAAAGGATTATCCCGTACTTTTCTCAGGTAATTCAAATTTTGAGGGCAAAATTTCTTATTTGGTGGGGAGAATATAAGAACCGCAACTAATCAACCAGTTAATTAAGTGATTGATTGCCCAAATTAGATTCTGAAAAGTTAGAGTGAGAATTTGACGATTTAAAGGTGATTTTCGGACTCAGTAGGTCTTCTGAGTCAGAAAATGTGCTTCTTGCGAAAAACCATGAAAAAACACGAACCAGTAGTTGAACCGGTTGAACTGGTTCAAGTCTGCCCGGTACCGCCTGAGAAAAAGTGAAAACCGGCGAAAACCTTAGAAAAATGTTAGAAATGAAAAACCGGGCGTTAATTTTAAAGGTTTGGCCTGAAGTTGGGCCAAACGGGCTAAAAACGCTAACGGGTTGGACCGGGCCCAAGTTGGGTCCAAGCCCAACATATAAAAGGCTCATTAAATGAACCAAACCAGCCACAACACTAAACAAACACACTCATACATGCTGAAAAGAGAAGAAGAGAGAAGCCCTTTTGGTTACTATTTATCATCTTCCTCCAAAGCTCATATCTTGAGCTAGAGAGCTCCAATTTGCATGCCGTTAGCGGCTACGCTTTCCTTGTGAAGAGCTCTACAAAACCCATCCAAGAAACCCTCAAGGTAATCACAAAATCTTCCATGTTTCTCTCTTGAAAATTTCAGGTACTTAGGGTTTGTGCCTAAGTGAGTTTTTGTGATTTTGGATGTTTAAGTTTTCTTTAAGCCTTGCTTAGCATTAGGTTGTGACATCCAAATATGTGGGAGAAGGTAAGAGCCACTAAAACCTTGTGAATTTTATGTTTAATTGGAACCCTAGGTTGATTTGAGGTGATTAATATGTATATAGTTTGATTATGGTGGCTTTGGGAGCTCTTGGAACTTATTTATGCTTAGTGGAGTGGATGTGAAAACTTGTATTTGGTTGAAAGCTATTTGGTGATCAATTTGAGTTTTGGTGCATAAAGGGAATTGGCCAAGGTATGATTTCAGTTTCCTCTATGTAGTATATAATATTCATGGACACATAGACTAGTGACCAATAAGATAGGTTGAATTAAAATGATGGTTGGTGTGTTATATGTTGATAAATTGATGAATGTTGGGTTGATTATGATGAATTGAATTGATATGATGATATTGAATGATTGGATGGATTGGGAGTTGGTTCCTTATGATAATTGTAGTGCTATGATTTATGAAATGGTGGGTTGTATGGTGATTTTGCTCATAAGTGTTATATAGTTAAGGTTGGAATTGAGAATAATGAAATGAGAAGGAGAATGTGGTAAAAATTGGTGTATTATGGTATAACAAATACATTTTGATGAAAAGTGGTGTTTTGAATGGCTTGGTGTGATTTAGTATGGGTATGAAAATAAATTTTAAAAGTTACGAAGTTTGGTAAAAATTGGATTTTGATGAACTTTGTATGATCATAACTTTTGCCTTGGTTTTCAAAATTGATTGAAATTTGTTTATAATTGAATATTTTTGAAAACCCTTTAAATTGATATAAAGTTTGTAAAAATTGGAATTTTGTAGAGGAAGTTATGATCCTTCAAAGTTGGTGGGCGCACACCCTCGTACGGACGCACAACCAGCAAATATTTTGACCTGTGCAGACGCACACATCTTTGCGCACGCACAGGCAGGGAAGTGCATTCTGTTCGTAGTGCCAGCACAGCTTGTGCGTGCACACATCTATGGAAAAACTTCAACCTGTGCGGACGCACACGTCAGGAAGGCCAGTTTGTTGGGGCGCTGGCACAGGTTGTGCGAGTGCACAGATCCTTTTAAAAATGTATACCTGTGCATACGTACACCCCTGTGCGTACGCACGCATTTCAAAACTCTTAGGAGTGTGCACATGCACAGACCCTTGTGCGGCCGCACACGTCCTGTTTCTCAAAATTTTATTTGTTTTCAACTATTCTACCTTCCCAACAAGCTTGTAAGCTTCTAAAACACCATTTTAAGACTTTTGGGCCTAGTTTTGAGTATTAGAACATGGGATATAACTTAAGAGTCCTAATACATGGTTTTATGATAAATTAGAAAATGGAGGCTTAGGTTTCTGGCGTGCTGAGAATGATTTGACGTTGGGTGGAGGATGAGTGATACATGAGATAAGGAATGATGAACTTTTGACATTGGAAATTGAGTTATGAAAGGGATAGTGGTTGAGGTGAGTCGAGGACTCGGATTGAGATGATGGATCTCTGTATGTTGAAAATGTTTTCTAAAAACCACTGAGATATTATTTTTTTACTGATATTATGAGATGCTATGCACCCGGCAGGGACGGCGGATGGATCCCGCCTGTCAAGGTAGCGGCGGAGGCGTAAGGGTGGTGGTTCGTCCCGCTTGCGTTGAGATGTGAGGTCTGTGGCAAGAGTATCCCGCTCGCATCCCTTTGGACCTATAGAGTATGCAGGCGCCGATACCTGGACAGTGATCCGGGCACTATATCTCGGGGGTTCCCATATGAGTAATCCGAAGGGCGACGTCTCCATGGAGATGTGTCGGGTTGGTAGTTGAACCGACAATGTGATATCACAGCCAGTAGGGCAGGCATTCATCATATGCATTTTCTATTTGTTTGTTTGCTTTGTTGACTTGTAATTGTGTGCCTAATAGAATAACATGTCTAATTGCTTACTTGATCTACTTGCCTTGTATGCTTTTACTTGTGAATTACTTGCATTGTTATTAATTGTGTTTTCTACTGGGATTGAGGTGGTTCGGAAGGCGGTGGCGATGGGATCGCATGGAGGATAGGTTGGTGAAGGCTGTGGGACAGTGGTGTATGGTTAGAGTAGAAATCCCTTAAGATAGATTACCCGGTTTATTTATGATGAGGGTTATATTATGCTTATTTGTTTTTAGAATGCTTTAAGCTTGAATCTTGTGATGGATATGGTGCTTAGGATTGCTTTTGGCGTCCCGGGGTCTTATATCCTACATCACTGGGCACTGTTACCATACTGAGAACCTCCGGTTCTCATACCATATCCTTGTTGTGTTTTTCAGATGTAGGTCGCAACCCACCTCGTTGAGTTGTTTGGGATGGTGACAGAAGCAGAGGTTCCTGGATTATTTTGGAGTCTTTTTGGTTATCTGTTTATACATCTCACTTTTGTATTTTGTTTAGCCTAGAGGCTTGTAATATGAGAGAAAAACTTGTATAAGCTATTTTAAAACTATCAAGTTTCTATAAGAACTGTATATGGCTAGCCGGCTTAAACTCCGCGAGTTGTGGCTAGTTTTCTATGATATTATGTACTTATATTTTGATATATCTTGTTTGTCTCTTGTGTCTCAAACTAGTAGCTTTGTTAGTAAGTTTTGCGCTTTTCAAATCCAATATTTTGAGCTATATTTTTCATCGGACTTCTACATATTATATTATTCTTCTATATATTATACGTATGAGTTTAGAACTGTCGTAACCTCTGATTAACCTTTGCTTTATGACGCGAGGTAAGGCTTAGGCTAATTAGGGTGTTACAATGGACATATAGAAATTATGGAAGAAAAATCACAGGAGACCTTCACTGTAAACGGACAAAGGCTCAAGCACTATTTGGGTGATATGAAGGAAGGGCCTAAGACAAAATACAAACTCGACTGAGAGAGTTGACTGTCAAGCTAGTGACGTTAAAAGAGCACTTGTTGGGAGGCAACCCAACCAAAGGTAATTCTCTTTTCATTGCTTGTCAATAAGAGTTAAGTAAATTCTCTATTGCAAGGAGCTAAGTTTGGTGTTGCACACCAAAGAAATTTAAGGGTGAATGTGTAATCCTAAGTGTGGTGTTCCACCATGGATTGCATGAAGAACACATTACACCATCAGCATAACTAGTTGTCAGCTCAAACAATCAGAGAAATTACTCAAAAAGTTGTTTGTTTTCTAGTTCTAGTTTGTTACTTAGTTCATGGTTGTTTTTTAGTTTATAGTTTACTTTCTTAATAAAATTACTTGATGTTTTCTTCATAAGACTCAATTGCTGCATAAGGCAAGAAACTAAGTTTGGTGTTCACACACCAATCTAAGTTCAAAGGCTTACAAATATACATGCATGCTAACAATCTCTCAAGTGCTTGGGAAACAAGTAACTTCCAATGAGTTGCAGGAATTCAATCAATCTCTTGGAAGAAATACACACCATTAGAGGAAGCAACTAGAAAGCACCACCAAGAGGTTGTATTGTTACTTAATTCCATCCGCTTTGAAATGCTCTAAATTGGAAGTCTAAATGTGCCCATGTTAATGGTCATCTTGTAGTTTAAGTTGTTTTGCACTCTGTAGTGTTTCGTTTTGCAATAAGTATGCTAGCCTAAGTGTGTGTGCTTTCACTTTCACTTGTTAAATGCTTGTCTTGTCCCCTGAGTCTTTTCAAATTAAATAAAAGAAATGTTTGAACAAGAAGTGGAAGAGTTTCCTTTTTAGCAAGAAGTGAAATAACAGTAAGTGGTGGTATATATGTTTGATTGTGTAGTAGCTCACTTATAATGAATAAAAGGATAGATTTTTCCCCTTTAATGTAGATTAGCATGCTGTTTATGAGTCTTAGCAAATAAAAGTCCTTGGAGGAAAGAAAAATAAGTCAAAAGAAAGAAAAGAAAAGCCAAAAGTGGCAACCAAAAACAGAAGAAAGCAAAAGAATAAGGCTAGACACCAATAGCTTGAACGTTAGGACATATGCCTGTGGTGTCTTTGTACTAGGATCTACTTGGATGATTAGGTTCTATGGAGTACTTTAACACTTGGTAACTTGGGTTAACTAACCCGGGATTATCAACCGAAAGTCCATGATCAAGAGCAACCTAGTTACAAGGCATTTAGTGACCCAAAGAGGTGCTGGGCATCAATGTCTTAAGAAGAATTATGAGCCAAGTGTCTGTAGTGAATATGTGTTGAGTACAAATGAGCTAAAGAAGCTACTGCTACACATGACACTAAGCTACAAGTAAGAAACAAGTTTACAGAAAAAGAAAATAAAGAAAAGCAATTACCAAGGATGAGTGAATAATAAGAGATCATAGCAATGTGTTAATGGATGCTTAAAGGATACAGTCTATGCCTAATGAATAATAAGAGATCATAAGAAGTTAGCTACTGTATTGTCTGCGTGAAACCTCATGAGCTACTAATAATGCCTTGCTGATATGAATGTCACCTTCTGTGTCATTTTTTCTTCTCAATAATTCAGTACTTTCTTAGAGACAAGCAAGATTTAAGTTTGGTGTTGTGATGCCAGGGCATCTTAGGCTAGTTTCACTATCCTTTTTCCTTGATTTTAATAGGTTTTATGCACTTTCTTGAGCTATAAGTAAGCAAATTGGGTAGAAATTCATGTATGCCTAGATTCATTCAACCATGAGTAATTTGATACAATTTCATGATGATTAATGCTATGATTACTTGTATGCTAAGAATGATAAGAATTCTCGTGACTTTTGCAAGGCTTTGATGCATTTATTGGTTGATGATTGGTGAAGGAAAGCATGGAGGATGGTTGAAGAAGGAGCATGGAAAAGATGAAGAGGAAGCAACATTGGTTGCCAAGTTGGACCACCAACGTTGCCTCAAACGATAGAAGAGAAGCATAGCAATTCTCTGTAAAGTGTGCTGATGCTCGCGTTGGAAGTAGCGTTGGACATCCAACGTTACCCCCAACGTTGTGAGAAAATGATCAATTCCGGGGCTGAAGGATTTTTGAGTGACGCGTACGCGTGAAAAAGCAAAATTTTCGAATCCATGCGCGAGCGTGAGTCACGCGCACGCGTGGAATGGCAAAATTGACCATCCACGCATAGACACTAAAATCGTTCATGAACACCTCCATGCAATGCTCTAGAAGATCCGCAAATATGCTCATCATACACCTTTGGAAAGTTGCTAGTGCGTTGCATAAGCCAAATGGCATACGCTTGTAGGCATAAGTTCCAAAGGGGCACGTAAATGTTGTTTTTTCTTGATCCTCTAAAGCAATGTGGATTTGAAAATATCCCGAATAGCCATCTAAGAAACAGTAATGAGTAGCGAAAAGTGATCCTTCCTAGTGGCCGTGTTCAAACACCAGTAGTTAATACACACCCTCCATGAGTTTTGCACCCTTGTAGCTATAAGCTCCCCGCTCTCATTCTTGATTGTGGTTACCCTGGACTTCTTTGGAACAACTTGGACGGGACTTACCCATTCAGTATCCAAAATGGGGTAAATGATGTCTTCCTCTAATAACCAGGTTACCTCCTTCTTTACAACCTCTAGAATGGTAGGATTTAAACGTCTTTGAGGTTGCCGAACGGGTCTAGCTCCTTCTTCTAAGAAGATTCAGTGCTCACACACTTGGGGGCATATGCCCACTAGGTCTGCCAAGCTCCATCCTATAGCTCTTTTGTTCCTCCTCAAAACATTAAGCAGCTTCTCTTCTTGTGGAGGAGTGAGCTCCCTTGCAACAATTACCGGAAACTTGTGAGCTTCATCAAGATAGGCATATTTTAGATGGGGTGGTAGTGGTTTCAACTCTATATGTTGCTCTTGACTCGGCATTTGAACTTTCGGTGGATCCAGAGTGGGTACGGTGTTCTCTTCACATGGGCTCCCCACACTTGATTCTTCAATCTTCTCATCAATATTTGCACAATGCACTTCGACCACAACATTGTCAATTAAGTCACATCGAAATATGGAATGATTCTCTGGTGGGTGTCTCATGGCTTCATCAAGACTAAAGCTAACAACTCTTCTGTCGATTTCAAAAGAATAAGTTCCCGAATAGACATCCAATTTAAACCTAGAGGTCCTCAAGAATGGCATCCCAAGTAGGATAGATGATGTCCTTTCGAATTCACTAGGTGGCATCTCAAGGATATGAAAATCAATCAGAAATACCAAGCCATTTATGTTTACCAACACATCTTTCACAATACCCGTCACAGTTATTATGCTCTTGTTTGCCAAGACAAACCTAGCCGCTGACCGCTTAAACGGAGCGAGCTTCAATATATGATAAACGGAAAGAGGCATAATGCTAACGCATGCACCTAGATCGTAGATAGAATCATTGAATTGAACTCCATCTATGGTACAAGAGACTAAGCAAGGGCTCGGATCACCACACTTTTCCGGTATTGCTCCTATTAAAGCCGAAATAGAACTCCCTAATGGAATAGTTTCTAACTCATGGATTCTATCTTTGTTCATACACAAATCCTTAAGAAACTTTGCATATTTAGGCACACGATGGATATCATCAAAGAGAGGTGATAAACCCCAATTTTATGATTCATCTTGTACTCAATTGAGTGTTTTTATCAATTCTTCACACCCACTTACTCATATAAATTGCAAGGTTTTACAATTCCTTCCTTATTCTGTGAATACAAGTGAAAACATGTTTCCTATCCCTTAAAAATATTAATTTTAATTATCCTTCATTACCATTCGATGCTGTGATCTGTGTGTTAAGTATTTTCAGGCTTCATAGGGCAGGAATGGCATAGAGGACAGAAGGAAAACATGCAAAAATGGAAGGAACGCATGATAAACCCCTATTTTATGATGTATTTTGTGGTCAATTGAGTGTTTTTATCAATTCTTCACCCACTTATTCATGTAAATTGCATGGTTTTACCATTCCTTCCTTATTTTATAATATATGTGAAAACATGTTTCCTATGCTTTAAAAATATTAAATTTAATTATGCTTTATTATCATTCGATGTCGTGATCTGTGAGTTAAGTATTTTCAGGCTTCATAGGGCAGGAATGACTTAGAAGACAGAAAAGAAACATACAAAAATGGAAGGAAATCACAAAAATGGAGTTTTGAAGAAAAGGCAGCGACGCGTACGCGTGGACGACGCGGACGCGTGCCTTGAGCAGAACGCAAATGACGCGTACGCGTGACCAGAAAAACTCTAAACGACGCGAACGCGTGACCCACGCGTACGCGTGACGGACGCCACGTGCAGAAAATTGCAGAAGTCGCCCCCAGCAATTTTTGGGCCCTTTTTCGGCCCAAATCCAAGCCCAGAAACACAAATATAAGCTAGAGAATGGGGGAATCAACAACAACAATGGATAAAACTTTCATAATTCATAATTTTAGGTTTTAGATGTAGTTTTTAGAGAGAGAGAGGCTCTCTCCTCTCTGTTAGGATTAGAATTTAGGATTTCTATTATGATTTGGCTACTTCTCTTCAATCACAAGTTCAATGTTCATTTAATTTATATTTCTATTCTACTTTTATTTATTCTAATGCTTTTACTTGTATCTGACTTATGTTTCCAAATTGGCTTATGAACCTTCTCATGTTAGATTTGAATATTCTATTTAATACATATTGAGGTATTTTATATTTATGATTGCTTTCTTTAATTTATGTTATTGATACTTCTAATTAATCCAAATTATTTTCATTCAAGTAGATTTTCTTCCCTTTTGGCTTTGGTAAAGTAATTGGTAACACTTGAGTTATCAGACTCAGCAGTTGATTGAAAATTTGGAATTGCTGATTGATTTGGATTGCTCTTAAGCTAGTCTTTCCACAGGAGTAGACTAGGACTGGAGGATCAAATTGATTGGTCCACTTGACTTTCCTTTATTAAGTAAGGGTTAACTAAGTGGGAGCAATAACAATTCTCATCACACCTGATAAGGATAACTAGGATAGGATTTCCAGTTCTTATACCTTGCCAAGAGATTCTTTATAATTATTAATTTATTTTTCTTGTCATTTAAATTACTTATTCCTTATTCCAAAAACCCAAACAAAAATATACTTTTTCCATAACCAATAATAAATCCTACTTCCCTGCAATTCCTTGAGAGACGACCCGAGGTTTCAATACCTTGGTTATAAATTTTATTGGGTTTTGTTACCTGTGACAACCAAAATTTTTTACGAAAGGATTCTCTGTTGGTTTAGAAACTATACTTACAACGTGTTTATATTTATATACTTCTTTACTGGCAAGGAATCTGTTCGTCAACGCAGAAAATGGAGTTTTGAAGAAAATGGCAGCGACGCGCACGCGTGCCTGGCGCAGGGCACAAATGACGCGTACGCGTGACTGACGCGTACGCGTGGCAAGGAAAATCTCCAAATGACGCGCACGCGTGCCCAACGCGCACGCGTGCCCAACGCGCACGCGTGACGGACGCCACGTGCAAAAAATTGCAGAAGTCGCCCCCGTTGATTTCTGGGCTGTTTCTGACCCAGTTTTCAGCCCAGAAAACACAGATTAGAGGCTATAAAGTGGGGGAATCCATTCATTCAAAAAAATACAACTTTCATATTCACAATTTTAGGTTTTAGATGTAGTTTCTAGAGAGAGAGAGGCTCTCTCCTCTCTCTTAGGTTTTTATGATTAGGATTTCTCTTAGTTTATGACTATTTCTTCATTCCAGGTTCAATGTTCCTTTGCTTTAGTTTCTCTTCTATTTTTATTTATTCTATTACTTCAGTTGATTACTTATGTTGCCAAATTTTCTTATGAACTCTTCATGTTAGATTTGAATTTATGTTTAAATGCAATTTGAGGTATTTCAGATTTATTATTGCTTTCTTCTATTTATGATATAAATAATTTAGATTTTTCCCCTTTTGGCTTTGGTTGAGTAATTGGTGACACTTGAGTTGTCAAACTCAGCTGTTGATTGAAAATTGGAAATTGCTGATTGATTTGGATCCCTCTAAAGCTAGTCTTTCCACAGGAGTTGACTAGGACTTGCGGAATCAAATTGATTAGTCCACTTGACTTTCCTTTATTTAGTAAGGGTTAACTAAGTGGGTGCAATAACAATTCTCATCACACCTCATAAGGATAACTAGGATGGGATTTTCAGTTCTCATATCTTACCAAGAGTTTTTCTAGTTAGTTTGTTTCCATTGCCATTTACTATTGTTGCTTCTTATCTTAAAAAACCCAAAAAGATACTTTTTTCCATAACCAATAATAAACACACCTCCCTGCAATTTCTTAAATACTTCGGTTATCAATTTTATTAGGAGTTTGTTACTTGTGACAACCAAACTTTTGTACGAAAGATTCTTTGCTGGTTTAGAAACTATACTTACAACGCGATTATATTTTCATAAATTTTTTTACTAGCAAGAATCTAATCGTCAAAATAGCGTCGTTGTCGGGGAATTGCAATTGTGTGCCTTATTATTGGTTATTGTAAATATTTTATTTTGCTTGTTTATTTGTTTTTTATTTTTGTTTTTAATTTTTATTAGCTACTATGAGTTCTCACCCCCGTCGCTTTGAGTTTGGTTCTAATGTTGTTGAAAGAAATGGAAGCTATAACAGGAACAAGCGTCAAGGTCGAAACAATCACAGATGGAAGGAGCCACGATGATCTGATCAACCCTTTCGGCAGCAACACTTTCCAAAGTACCAGGGACAACGACCATTCTACGATGCATATCCAAACAATAGTTATGGTGGACCCCTTCGTGACAAACCACCTCCACCAAATTACTATGGTCAAGAGCCATTCTGAGGTGCGTACCAAGATGATAGATATGGTGGACCCCTTGTAGTTACCAACAAGCCCCATCATATGCTTATGAACCACATCCTCAACATAGTTTTGAACCACCATACTCACAAGCCAACCACAACCATTCACATCCATATGCCCCTAACCTTTATCCAACCCAACTCCGATCCAACTACTCCCAAGAACCACTACTCCCATATGCACCATATCCATATCCATCGAACCAAGAATCACAGGATCATCTCAAGGACACAGTGAACCAATTTCATGCAACCCTTCATCAATTGGAGCAAGTGATAAATCGACTAGCCCCCAGTACGAAGGTGACACTAGAAGCTCCGATGAATAGTAAAGAGCATGTCTTTGTACTGGAACAAGTAGAGAAAGCTGAAATTATCAAGGAAGAAGAATTCGTTGAAGACTTAGGAGACGCTGAACCTCCATGGGAATCAAGAATTATGGAGAATTCCGCCCAGAAATTTACAGTTGATGCTAAGGAGGATAGTGCACAACCCCCAAGGCATGTATCTTATGAAGAATTGGATGGGACAAATCAAGAAGCAAGCTTCCTTGGTAATGATGACTGATGACAAGTCATCCTAGCCTATTTTAGCTAGTCTTTTTCTCTTGTTTTCATTAGAATTATGCACTTTCTTGAGCTACAAGCAAGCTAATTGAGTAGATTTTCATGTTTCCCGCAAATTTAACTTTTCCTTATTTAATTTCTGCAAACCCACGTCCCAATCCCCTTTACATTTCAAGCAATTTACATTCCTCGCACTTTAAGATTCCGTAATTTACATTTCTTGCACTCTAAGTTTCTGCCATTTAATTTCTTGTTCCTTAAGATTCAGCAATGCAGATGCATCAACAGACTCTACAACAATTAGATATGATGGCTAAAAAAATCACTGAGTTGAGACATGCTGCAGTACATACATACAACCTGACTCAAAGCTCATATGGGTGTAATCAAGCTGAACAAAGCTTTGGGGCCATTAACCATGACCAACAAAGCTATGAGCAACTACAAGCTCCAAGCAATCACTCTAGCATGCTCCAGAACAGACCTCAGAATGATGTGTACAATCCACCTTGGAGAACTCATTCTAATGGAAGGGGGGTTGAGAACCAAAACCAAAGACCAAGGGACTTCAACTGCAACAATCCCAACTTCAAAAATCAACTTAAAACACACCCCCACAACAACAATCACACACACTTCCAACCCCGTCCTACCTCACCATTCGCTCAAAATGACCTTCATCAACCACCACAATTGCCACAACCACTTCCAACCTTTCAAAGAATCTATATTCTAGAAATGCTGATGGAGAGATCCATAAGAATTCAAGAAATGATGGCAATAGAGCG
>NC_029789.2:61687624-61688544 GCF_000816755.2 Arachis ipaensis | reverse complement strand
CATTATAAAACACATTCTCACTTTCTGCATAATGTAGGCTTCAAGCATACTGGATGAACTAGTTAGCCATTTTACTGTTTTTCTTAGTTTCCAGTTCTTTTACTTTTGAAAAAGAAAAAGAAATTATCACAAATGGTTAACCATTGGCAAGGTACTAAGTTTGGTGTTCCCACACCAAAGTAAGTTCAAAAGCCCGCAATAAATCATGAAAAATTAACCATTGTTTCCAAGTGCTTGGGGAACAAGCAACTTTCAATATCATTGCAGAATGTCATACAAGCTGTTGGAGATTTGAACATCATCAAAAAGGAGAAAGATGAACATGAAGGTCAGCAACAATGATAATGAGAAGAAGGAAAGCAAGTAAACTTCAACAGGTTGTATTGTTAAGTCATTGTTTTACATCAAATATTGCTGTAATTGAAAGTTGGATTGTATCCTTATCTGCCCTGCTTGTCTACATAGCATAGTCTTTCTTTATAATTCAATAAGCAAGAGGCTTGATCATTCACAACATTCTCATCTTCAAAACTCGTTTGCACTCAATTTTCAAGAAATGCATCACATGAAAGTTCTTTGAAAAGAAGGATTGAGGAATTAAACAATTTTGAGGCAAGCAAAAGATTAGGAGAAGTGGTGGTTCTAGTTGTATGATCATGTATTGAGGTTGCATGCTTGTGAAAACTTGCATGGGAGCTCATAGGCGGGACATGAAGTTCAAAGAAGTATTGTGGAGATTCTCAAAAATCTATTGATCCAAGAAGCAGCAAACAAAACAAAAAGAAAGAAAAGAAAATGCAAAAACAAAAAGAACATGGCCCAAGGCTCTGAGCATCAATTACTAGGCAGAAAAGAAAAGAAAGAAACAAAAACTCAAAGAGTTGTTATCCTAGTAAATGCTTGTGGTTGAAGTGTGTCAA
>NC_029789.2:61678555-61682487 GCF_000816755.2 Arachis ipaensis | reverse complement strand
ACCAAAAGTTTGCGCCAACGTTAGCCCCTAACTTGGTGGCTAACGTTGGCGCCACAAGCACACTAGGCAAGGCCAACGTTAGGGTCAAAGTTAGACCCCTAACGTTGGCACCAACGTTCATATCAGCAAAATGTGCTAGCTGATATGAAAAGTTGGAGCCAAAGTTAGACCCCTAACTTTGGCTCAAACTTTTGGTCCAACTTTTGCAAAAATCAAACCCGGTTCAATTGGTTCACTTTGGTTCTTCTTCAAACTTCAAGAGCAATCAACCAAGGCCTCTTTCAACCCAATTCCACCAAGAGCAAAGGCCCAACTCAAGGCTTGAAGATCATTGGAAAAAAGTGTATAAATAGGATAGAATTCAAGTTCTTCGGGGAGCTTTCTTTTGGAATTTTCATAATAGTTTTTCGGAGAGCTTTGGATATTGAGTGATCTTTAATTTCTTTGTCTTGGGGAAGGAGAATTCACTTCTCTTCCTCTTCATTTTATTGCTTTCTATTTCAATTGCAATTGTCTTGGATCTTGGGTTGGAGAATTGAAGAAATTCTGTTTCAATCTCATCCTTGGATCTCTCTGTTCATTTACTGCTTAATTGAATTTCCGTTTCTGTTACCTGCTTCTCATCTAATTTCTTTGCAATTTACAATTTCCTTGCAAATGTTCTTGTTAGATCTAGGAAGGCATTGAGATCTAGACTTGGTTTTCTAGTCTCTGGGTCCTGAGATCTGATTTCCTATTTCAATTCTCTGTTTACTGCTTTCCATGTTTAATGCAATTTAACTTTTCCTTGTTTAATTTCTGCAAACCCACGTCCCAATCCCCTTTACATTTCAAGCAATTTACATTCCTTGCACTTTAAGATTCCGTAATTTACATTTCTTGCACTCTAAGTTTCTGCCATTTAATTTCTTGTTCCTTAAGATTCAGCAATTTAATTTCCTGCTCTCTTTACTTTCATGCAATTTACATTCTGCAAATCACAAATCACCCAACCAACACTCAATTCGCTTGACTAAATCAACCACTAAACTAAAATTGCTCAATCCTTCAATCCCTGTGGGATCGACCTCACTCCCGTGAGTTTTTATTACTTGATGCGACCCAGTACACTTGCCGATAGATTTGTGTGTTTTGGGAGAAATTTATTTTTCACCAAAATACTCATCAATGACCACGAATCAAGCTCTCCTAGTGATGAACTTGTATCCGTAAATGAATTCTTTGAGACTGAAGATTTTACCCCGAGTGAATGAGGATGATGTGGAGGTAGACTTTTCTCAACCTCCAACTTATGACTTGAGTGATGAGGAAGAAATTGAAGACTTTGATCAAGACGAGGTTGTAATTGAAGAGGTCTGTCAGGAAATGGAAGAATTCCCAGAGGAGTACAAGGAAGTGGAGCTTGAAGAACCATTGGAAACACCTCTCCCACGGCCATTACCACCTAATACAAACTTTAAGTGGGTAAAATCCTTAGCCTTTATCTTTACCTTTCTACTTGAATATGGTTTGCTTGAAACCGATGGCCAGCTTAGAGCTCTTTGCGGCTTTAAGAGTAAGCGGGAGATGGTAGTAATTGAAGTTGGAATCCAAAGTTCAATATGGTTCCACGCTCCAAATGGAAGTGCAAGGATTGGTATAGAGCTCGATTGAATGATTTTCGGAAGAAGTTTGGGCATCTCAGTGGAAATTCAGGTAGTGTACCGCCCGGTTGGAATAATGAAGATAGAAGTAAAGACGGGTTCAAAAGCAAAGTTTGGGATCCTGGAATTTATCCTGACAATCAATACTCCTGGAGCCTGAAAACCTACGTTAACTTGCTCAAAGGCTTTACGCGCCTAGTATGGGACCCCGGAGGCTATTGGAATTGCAAAGGTTGGTAGAGATTCCTGGATGAGTGACAAACGGATTTCCTGTCGGTAAAGAAATTCACAATCATATGATCGCGTTGTAAGTATAGCTTCTATACCAACAGAAAATCCTTTCGTACAAACGTTTAGTTATCATAAGTAACAAACCCAATAAAATTTATAAACCGAACTATTTAAACCTCGGGTCGTCTTCTCAAGGAATTGCAGGGAAGTGTGATTTATTATTGGTTATGGAAAATAGTATTTTTGGGTTTTTGAAAAAGGTTTGAATGAGAAAAATAGATTGCAAGAATTAATAAACCAATAGCTAATAAAATTCTTGGCACGGTATGAAAATTAGAAGTCCTATCCTAGTTATCCTTATCAATGGTGATGAAAATTTTATTTTGCTCCCCACTAAGTCAACCTCTAACTATGAAGGTAAGTCATGTGGATAAATCAATTTAACACCTAAAGTCCTAGTCAACTCCTAAGGAAAGACTAGAGTTACAGGAATTTAAATCAATCAGCAAAGATAACAATTATCAATCACGATAAATTTGACAACTCAAGAGTTACCAATTAGTTAACCAAATCCAAAAGGGAAAAATCTAAATTATTTAGATAAATAAAGGAAAGCAATCATAATTCTGAAATACCTCAAATTGCATTAATAAAAGAAAATCAATCCAAACATAAAGAGTTCATAAACTAAATTGAGAAAATAAATAAAAGGAATATTAAACCTGAAACTTGAGAAGAACAAATCCTAAATCCTAAGAGAGAGGAGAGAGCCTTTCTCTCTAAAAACTACATCTAGATTATGAAAAGTGAATAATCGAAGACCTGTTGATGAATGGATGCATTCCCCCACTTTATAGCCTCTAATCTGTGTTTTCTGGACCGAAAACTGGGTCAAAAACAACCCAGAAATCGCCCCCAGCATATTCTGGTACGTACAGGTTGCGGGAAAGTGATGCGGAAGCGTCGTCCACGCGTTTGTGTTGATTGCGTTTCTGCCAGGTCACGCGTCTGCGTAATCCACGCGTTCGTGTCGCCTGGCTTCGGGGCAGCTCTGGGAAATTATATATCGCTGCGAAGCCCTAGATGTTAGCTTTCCAATGCAACTAGAACCGCATCATTTGAACTTTTGTAGCTCAAGTTATGGTCGATTTAGTACCAAGAGGTCAAGTTGGACAACTTTAGCAGTTCCTTCAGTTTCTTGTATTCCTTCCACTTTTTGCATGCTTCCTTTCCATCCTCTAAGCCATTCCTGCCCTGTAATCCCTGTAATCACTTAACGCACATATCAAGGCATCGAATGGTAATAAGAGAGGATTAATATTAGCAAATATAAGGCCAAAGAAGCATGTTTTCAATCATAGCACAAAATCAGGAAGGAGAATGTAAAACCATGCAAATATTATGAATAAGTGTGCAAAGACTTGATAAAAACCACTCAATTGAGTACAAGATAAGCTATGAAATAGTGATTTATCAACCTCCCCACACTTAAACATTAGCATGTCCTCATGCTAATCTCAAGAGAAGCTATAAAGGAGTGAATAGGAATGGTAGAATGTATGAAATGCAACCTATCTATATGAATGCAACTACATGCAGAATATTTCTACCCACTTGGTTAAAAGTAAATAAATCTTCCGAGAACATACATGAACTGGATTTCACTAATTCAAATCATAAAAATGAAGTACAAATAGAATTGCAAGAAGAAGATAGCTCATGAAAGCCGGGAACAAGGAATCGAGCATCGAACCTCACTGGAAGTGTATACACTCTAATCACTCATGTGTTTAAGGTTCAATTCTCTCAATCCTCTACTAACCTTGCTTTCTAAGGCTTGCTTTTCTTCTACCAATCAACACAAATTTGATGCACAAATACACATATCATGAGGTCTTTTAAGGGTTGTAATGGGGTTAGGGTCAAGGTAGGATTGTATTTGGCCAAGTGGACTAAAATCTGAATCCTTAATTAACATAAACTTTCCACCTAACTTTAGACAATCCATGTAATCATAATACCACATCTAACTATCCATTAACCATGTTTTCCACATAT
>NC_029789.2:61670783-61678386 GCF_000816755.2 Arachis ipaensis | reverse complement strand
TAAAATAGGCTCAAAATTGGTTTGCAAGGGATAATGAAAGGGTAAGGCCATGTGGGTATGTAAGCTCAGTGAAACAAAGGCCTCAATCATATAAGTGCATGTATACATTAAACCATGGAAATATAGAATTAAGCAAGACAAAGATCACAATTTTAGAGAGAACAATACACACCAAAAATAAAATTATTGGTTGATAAGATGCAACCAATCAAATAGGCTGAAAATCTCACTGGTTTTGTGTGTTTGAGTTCTAAAACCATGTTCCAATATAATATTTCTTCAAACAAGTTTTTCAAAAAGTTTAATTCAAATTAGTGAAATGCTATAAAAAGTTTCTTGAAAAAGAAAATATTACTTTAACCAGGTGGTGGTAAAATATGCACAAAATTAAACAAATATGCAATCAAACATGCAAATGCAACAAATGAACAAACAAAGAAAATTTAAACATTGGTGTTGAGACAGGAAGGTACTAACCCACGGAGATCGGTATCGACCTCCCCACACTTAAAGATTGCACCGTCCTCGGTGCATGCTGAGATGTGCAAGTGGATGGGTGGCTCCAACTGATGCTTTTCTCTGAAGATTTTGCAGATGGACTTGTCTGTCTCCTCATGTAAACATCTTCCGGTTCCCTTCCAAGTGGCCATCCTGAAAGAAAAAGGGAAGAAAAGTAACCTAGAAATAAAGATAAGAAAATAAATGAAGTATGGGTGGGTTAATGCCAAATGATAAGGGTCTCAATTACATGGTAGCTACAATATGCAAGTGAGAAAACAATAGAAGTACGTGGCATATCAATAGTGAAAACATTGCAACAAAGGGGAAGAGACAGCAGATAATGAAGGACAATATAAATTCATGTCAATACAAAAAGGAACACAGATATCATAAAAGATTGGTGTTGACAGATAAATATCATCCAACAATGTAAAACAAGTCACTAAGCACCAAATAATACCAGAAAAGATATAACAGCTGAATAAGAACATTTAACACCAATGGAAAAATAATAAATTTAGAAAAGAAAATAAAAATATGCGTAAAATTAAAATGCAATGAGTGAAAGTAGGTAAATAAATTAAATAAAATAGAATGGAAGTGAAGAAGGATGATGAAGAAAAAGAAAGTAGGAAAGAAAGAAGAAAGAAGAAAAGATAGAAGAAATTAGGATTAGAGAAGAAAATATAAGATAATTGGCACTAGTCTGGATAAGTTGTGTGATGCAGGTGACGCGGACGCGTGGGTCACACGTTCGCGCGGTTGGCGCGATTGCTAAATGACGCGGACGCGTACGTCACGCGGTCGTGTGAGTTGGATGGTGCGATTGGCGCGAGAGCATCCTCGCGTTCGCGCAACTCTCTGTTCGAAAATCTTTTTGCCAAATTTGAGGGTGACGCGGTCGCGTGGTTGACGCGATCGCGTGATTGGCTATACTCTGAAAAATGACGTGGACGCATGGGGCATGCATTCGCGTGAGTGGGCTTGTGCTTCCAGCATGGGTCCAGCCCCATTCCAGCCCAACTTACTGCCTTACACCCTTTTACGTCGATTTCACAGAGCCATGCATTCGCGTGGGTGACGCGGACGCGTGAGAGGCATATTTTCAAAATGACGCGGCCACGACACCGACGCGGTCGCGTGGGCATATTTGTGCCTAAAGCATGCCTCCAGCCATGCTTTCGCGTGACTCTCTGTGCAATTCTCTTTTCTTCAAAATGCACTGGTGATGCGGACACGTCAGCAATGCTGCTGCGTCGCGTGCGTGCTTTTTTTTTGATGCAGTATGCAATATACAGAATGTAGAGTGCAAATGCTGATATGGAGGTTATGAATAATTCCAGGTTCAATAGAATGAAACAAAACAAACAAAATGAAATAAAATTAAAATTGAAAAAGAATGATCATACCATGGTGGGTTGTCTCCCACCTAGCACTTTTAGTTATTGTCCTTAAGTTGGACATTTGGAGAGTCCTTTGTTATGGTGGCTTGTGCTTGAACTCATCCTGGAATCTCCACCAATGTTTGTGATTCCAATGGCCTCCGGGGTCCCAAACTAGGCGCAGAAATTCTTCAAGCAAGTTAAAGCAAGTGACAAGGCCCCAAGAGTGTTGATTGCCAGAATGAATTCTGAGGTCCCAAACCTTGCTTTTGCCCCCATCTTCTTGTTGATCATTAGTGTTCCAACCGGGTGGCAGGCAATCTAAATTCTCACTAAAGCAGCCAAACAACTTCCTAGACCCATTCAGTTGAGCTTTACACTAACTTTTGCATTTAAACTTTGAGCTTTCCACCATATTGAATCTTGCATGACGACTCCTACCACTAACCATCTCCCTCTTACTCTTAAAGCCACAAAGAGCTCTAAGCTGACCATCTGTTTCAAGCAAAGCATATTCAAGTGAGCTAATTAAGCTTAGAGATGAGAGATTTACCCACTTGAATGAAGGGATGGATGGTGATGGCTTTGGGGAAGAGGTCTCCAGCAACCTTAGCAAGGTGATTTCCAGCTCCATTCCCTTGGGCTCTTCTTTGACAACTTCCATCTCTTTGCAAGCTTCTTCAATTTCAACCTCTTCCTCTTGGTAGATTTCTTCCAATTCAGTCTCTTCTTCATTGCTTACCAAGGGCATGGAAGGTTGTACACCCTCCTCAGCATCAATTTCAAACTCCTTAGAAAGGGGCTCTATGACTTGAGTTTCCCATGAAGGTTCCCCATCTCCCAAGTCTTCAACTACTTCTTCCTCTTCAATGATCACGGCTTCCTTCAATTGTTCTAATACAAAGTCGTGCTGCTCACTGTCCACCGAAGTTTCTAGTGTCTCCTTCATGCTACGTTCTTCAGTAAATTCTCCACATGAAACCATGGGGGTTCCTTGAGTGTTCAGATGTTAGGAAGCTAATTTATTTACTACCTCGGTTAAGGCAGTCACTAATTCTAGTACATTCCTTTTCATCTTTGCTTGCCCTTGAAGAAGACCACGAAGGATGTCATCCATTGGAGATTGGGGTGGATATGAGGGTTCATTATTTTGGAGAAAGGGTTCATAATAGGAAGGTGGTTCTTCTTGATAAGGATATGGAGATGGTGAATATTGAGGTGGTGGTTCTGGGTGTGGTTCATATGGTGGTTGGTGTGGTGGATACAGGTTAGGGTCATATGGTGGTGTTTGGTGGTAAGTGGCTTGTGAGTATGGTGGTTCAAAGTTGTGTTGAGGAGATGGTTCATAAGCATATGGCGGGACTTGTTGGTAACTACAAGGGGGTCCACCATAGTCATCATTTTGGTATGCATCACAGAATGGTTGTTGGTTATAGTGCATTGGAGGGGGTTTTGCCAAGAGGGTTGATCAAATCCTTGTGGCTCCTCCCATCTTTGATTCTTCCAACCTTGATGCCTATTTTCATTATAGTTTCCATTCCTTACAACAACATTGGAACCAAACTTAAAGCGATGGGGTGAGAACTCATAATAGCAAATAAAAATTAAAAACGAAAACAAATTTAAATTAAAAGGTTATTGAAATTTAAATTTTTGAATTTGAAAATTAAATTTAGAATTTTGAATTTTAAATTTTGAAATTTGAAATTTGAAATTTTAAATTTTAAATTTTAAATTTGAATTTTAAATTTTGAATTTTGATTTTTGAATTTTAAATTTTGAATTTTGAATTTTGAAAAAGACAACAATATAAGATAAAGATTTGAAAAAGATTTAAATTTTGAAAAGGTTTGATTTTTAAAATTTTAATTTTAAATTTTGAATTTTGAATTTTGAATTTTAGAATTTAGTAGAAATTTGAAATTTGAATTTGAAATAAGATAAGATAAGATTTTGAAAAAGATATGATTTTTGAAAAAAGATTTGAATTTTGAAATTTAAAACTAAGATAAGATAAGATAAAAAAATTTTAAAATAAAAATCTAAAATTTTTTTAACTAAATAAAAACCAATAACCTCTTAATTTACGAAAAAGAAAAAATAAAAATAAAAATAAAAACAAATCAAAAGGCAAATATTTACAATAACCAATAATAAGGCACACGTTTGCAATTCCCCGGTAACGGCGCCATTTTGACGAACGGATTTTCTGTTGGTAAAGAAATTCACAATTATATGATCGTGTTGTAAGTATAGCTTCTAAACCAAGAGAAAATCCTTTCGTACAAACGTTTGGTTGTCACAAGTAACGAACCCAATAAAATTAATAAACCGAAGTATTTAAACCTCGGGTCGTCTTCTCAAGGAATTGCAGGGAAGTGTGATTTATTATTGATTATGGAAAATAGTATTTTTGGGTTTTTGAAAAAGGTTTGAATGAGAAAAATAGATTGCAAGAATTAATAAACCAATAGCTAATAAAATTCTTGGCACGGTATGAAAATTAGAAGTCCTATCCTAGTTATCCTTATCAATGGTGATGAGAATTTTATTTTGCTCCCCACTAAGTCAACCTCTAACTATGAAGGTAAGTCATGTGGATAAATCAATTTAACACCTAAAGTCCTAGTCAACTCCTAAGGAA
Organism: Arachis ipaensis; assembly: GCF_000816755.2. Classification (NCBI taxonomy): domain Eukaryota; kingdom Viridiplantae; phylum Streptophyta; class Magnoliopsida; order Fabales; family Fabaceae; genus Arachis; species Arachis ipaensis. The sequence continues at coordinate 61,673,859 of NC_029789.2, read as the reverse complement.
AGACTAGAGTTACAGGAATTTAAATCAATCAGCAAAGATAACAATTATCAATCACGATAAATTTGACAACTCAAGAGTTACCAATTAGTTAACCAAATCCAAAAGGGAAAAATCTAAATTATTTAGATAAATAAAGGAAAGCAATCATAATTCTGAAATACCTCAAATTGCATTAATAAAAGAAAATCAATCCAAACATAAAGAGTTCATAAACTAAATTGAGAAAATAAATAAAAGGAATATTAAACCTGAAACTTGAGAAGAACAAATCCTAAATCCTAAGAGAGAGGAGAGAGCCTTTCTCTCTAAAAACTACATCTAGATTATGAAAAGTGAATAATCGAAGACCTGTTGATGAATGGATGCATTCCCCCACTTTATAGCCTCTAATCTGTGTTTTCTGGACCGAAAACTGGGTCAAAAACAACCCAGAAATCGCCCCCAGCATATTCTGGTACGTACAGGTTGCGGGAAAGTGACGCAGAAGCGTCGTCCACGCGTTTGCATGGATTGCGTTTCTGCCAGGTCACGCGTCTGTGTGATCCACGCGTTTGCGTTGCCTGGCTTCAACACAGCTATGGCAAATTATATATCGTTGTGAAGCCCCAGATGTTAGCTTTCCAACGCAACTAGAATTGCGTCATTTGGACCTCTGTAGCTCAAGTTATGGTCGATTTAGTACTAAGAGGTCAGGCTGGACAGCTTTAGTAGTTCCTTCAGTTTCTTGTATTCCTTCCACTTTTGCATGCTTCCTTTCCATCCGCTAAGCCATTCCTGTCCTGTAATCCTTGTAATCACTTAACGCACATATCAAGGCATCGAATAGTAATAAGAAAGGATTAATATTAGCAAATATAAGGCCAAAGAAGCATGTTTTCAATCATAGCACAAAATCAGGAAGGAGAATGTAAAACCATGCAAATAGTATGAATAAGTGTGAAAAGACTTGATAAAAACCACTCAATTGAGTACAAGATAAGCCATGAAATTGTGGTTTATCAATGAGTTCAAGCACAAGTCACCATGACAAAGAGCTCACCAAACGTCTAATTTAAGGACTTAAACCAAAAGTGCTAGGTGGGAGACAACCCACCATGGTATATTTTTTCCTTTTTGTTCTTAGTTTTATTTTATTTTATTTTTATTCATGTTCATTCATAATTTCTGCATAGTCATCTGCATTTTGCATTTTGCATTCAGAAAAAAAAAGGAGATCGACGCGCACGCGTCATATGTGTCTGCACAACTAGACATAGAGTTGTGCGAGAGACGCGCGGGAGGGGTGCGTAAAGCACAAGCCAACCCACGCGTACGCGTGCCTCATGCGTACGCGTCACCTGTAGAACGTTCAACCCACGTGTAAGCGTCAGCGACGCATACGCGTGGGGATGAAAATCGGTGTAAAGAGCACCTGGACAGAGAGTTGTGCTGCCCCCACACTGGAACTGTGCTAGAGGTATAAGGTCATCCACGCGTACGCGTCTTTGATGTGTGCGCGTCCTTTTGCTTCCAAGACCACCCACGCGTACGCGTCACATGGCGAAAACAGTTCTCACGTGCATGCTTGCTTTGCGCGCACGCGTCGCGCCCTGTTTCTAAATTTTTACTTCTTTCTTCTCTCCTTTCTACTTCTTTCTTCCTCCTTTCTTACTTTCTTCTTCTTCATCTCTTTAACTTCTCATCCCTCTTCACTTACATTCTATTTTATTTAATTTATTTGCATACTTTCATTCATTGCATTTTAATTTTGTGCATATTTTTATTTTCTTTTCTAAAGTTATTCTTTTTACATTGGTGTCACATGTTGTTATTCAACTGTTGCATCTTTTCTTGAATTATTCTGGTACTTCATGACTTGTTTTACTCTGACTGGATATTATTCTTCATAAGTCAATGCTACTCCTTCATGATACTTATATTATCTTGCATTGACATGAACTTACACTATCTTGCATTACCAACACTCTCTCCCCCATTGTTGCAAATTTTGCACCACTGGTATGACATGTGCTTCTATTATTTTCTCACTTACATGTTGTAGCTACCATGTAATTGAGACCCCCATTATTTGGCATTAACCCACCCATACTTTATTTATTTTCTTCTCTTTATTCCTGGGTTACTTTTCTTCTTTTTCCTCTTCTTTCAGGATGGCCACCGAAGAAGGGAAACGAAAAACCTTTACATGGGCAACAAACAAGTTCCATCTATATAATCTTTAGAGAAAAGCATCAGTATAGCAAGCCGTCCACTTGCACATCTCAGCATGCACTGAGGACGGTGCAATCTTTAAGTGTGGGGAGGTCGATACCGATCTCCATGGGTTAGTTATTTTCTTCCCAACACCAATGTCTTATTTTCTTTATTAGTTCATTGTTGCATTTACATGTTTGATTACATATTTTCTTGATTTTGTGCATATGTTAGCATTGCTTGGTTAAAGTAATGAGTTTTTTTTCATGACTTTATAGTATTTCACTAATTTAAATTAAAATTTTTGTGTTAAAACTTTTTTGAAGAAATATTATCCTGGAACATGGTTTAGAGCTCGAACACATAAAACCAGTGAGATTTTGAGCCTACTTGATTGGTTGCATCTTATCAACCAATATTTTATTTTTTGGTGTGTGTTGTTCTCTCTAAAATTGTGATCTTTGTCTTGCTTAATTCTATATTTCCATTGTTTGATGTATGCATGCACTTATATGATTGAGGCCTTTGTTTCACTGAGCTTACATACCCATATGGCCTTACCCTTTCATTATCCTTTTCAAACCAATGTTGAGCCTACTTATCCCATTTGTTCTTTATTTTAGCACATCATTAACTCTAAGCGAAAAATAATAATGTCTTTAATTTGAATCCTTGGTTAGCTTAGACTAGTGAGAGTGCTCAAGAATTAAGTATGGGGAAGTTGGATTTGGAAACGTTTGGTTTAAGAATTGGGTGTTATATATCTTTATGAAAATGTGAAAGAAATGTTTAGGACATGTTCATGCATCCAATAATTTAATCATATGCATTGAGAAAAAAAACAAAAGAAAAAAAAAAATATATAAATATATATAAAAGAAGA
>NC_029789.2:61661262-61670044 GCF_000816755.2 Arachis ipaensis | reverse complement strand
AAAAAAAAAAATATATATATATATATAAAAGAAGAAAAAGAGAAAAAGAAAAGAAAAAAAAAAGAGCAAATAAAGTAAAAGGGGACAAAATGCCCCAAAATAAATGGTGAAAGCAATGCATATGTACTGTACTCGAAATTAGGATGCATGAATATGTGGAAAACATGGTTAATGGACAGTTAGGTTTTGTATTTTGATTACATGGATTGTCTTAAGTTACGTGGGAAAACTTTAAGTTAATTAAGGATTCAGATTTTAGTCCACTTGGCCAAATACAATCCTACCTTGACCCTAACCCCATTACAACCCTTAAAAGACCTCTTGATATGTGTATTTGTGTATCAAATTTGTGTTGATTGGTAGAAAAAAAGCAAACCTTAAAAGCAAGATTAGTAGAGAATTGAGAGAATCAAACCTTAAACACTTGAGTAATTAGAGTGTATACACTTCCGGTGAGGGTTCGATGCTCGATTCTTTGTTCCCAGCTTTCATAAGCTATTTTCTTCTGCAAGTTTACTTATACTTTATTTTGTGATTTGAATTAGTGAAATCCAGTTCATATTTGTTCTTAAAAGATTTGTTTACTTTTAACCAAGTAGGTAGAAACATTTTGCATATAGTTGCATTCATATAGATAGGTTGCATTCCATACATTCTACTATTCCTCTTCACTCCTTTATAGCTTCTCTTGAGCTTAGCATGAGGACATGCTTATTTTTAAGTGTGTGGACGTTGATAAACCCCTATTTTATGATTCATCTTACGCTCAATTGACTGTTTTTATCAATTCTTCACCCACTTACTCACAAAAATTGCAAGGTTTTACAATTCCTTCCTTATTCTGTGAATACAAGTGAAAACATGTTTCCTATGCCTTAAAAATATTAATTTTAATTATCCTTTATTACCATTCGATGCCGTGATCTGTGTGTTAAGTATTTTCAAGCTCCATAGGGCAGGAATGGCTTAGAGGACAGAAGGAAAACATGCAAAAATAGAAGGAACGCACAAAATGGAGTTTTGAAGAAAATGGCAGCGACGCGCACGCATGGACGACGCGGACGCGTGCCTTGCGCAGAGCACAAACGACGCGTACGCGTGACTGACGCGTACGCGTGGCAAGGAAAATCTCCAAATGACGCGTACGCGTGACCCATGCACACGCGTGACAGACGCCACGTGCAGAAAATTGCAAAAGTCGCCCCCAGCAATTTCTGGGCTGTTTCTGACCCAATTTTCGGCCCAGAAAACACAGATTAGAGGCTATAAAGTGGGGGAATCCATTCATTTAAAAAAAATACAACTTTCATATTCACAATTTTAGGTTTTAGATGTAGTTTCAAGAGAGAGAGGCTCTCTCCTCTCTCTTAGGTTTTTAGGATTAGGATTTCTCTTAGTTTATGGCTATTTCTTCATTCCAGGTTCAGTGTTCCTTTACTTTAGTTTCTCTTCTATTTTTAATTATTCTATTACTTCAGTTGATTACTTATGTTGCCAAATTGGCTTATGAACTCTTCATGTTAGATTTGAATTTATGTTTAAATGCAATTTGAGGTATTTCAGATTTATGATTGCTTTCTTTTATTTATGATATAAATAATTTAGATTTTTTCCCTTTTGGCTTTGGTTCAGTAATTGGTGACACTTGAGTTGTCAAACTCAACTGTTGATTAAAAAATGGAAATTGCTGATTGATTTGGATCCCTCTAAAGCTAGTCTTTCCACAGGAGTTGACTAGGACTTGAGAAATCAAATTGATTAGTCCACTTGACTTTCCTTTATTTAGTAAGGGTTAACTAAGTGGGAGCAATAACAATTCTCATCACACCTGATAACAATAACTAGGATGGGATTTCCAGTTCTCATACCTTACCAAGAGTTTTTCTAGTTTGTTTGTTTCCATTGCCATTTACTATTGTTGCTTCTTATCTTAAAAAACCCAAAAAGATACTTTTTTCCATAACCAATAATAAACACACCTCCCTACAATTCTTGAGAGACGATCTGAGGTTTAAATACTTCGGTTATCAATTTTATTAGGGGTTTGTTACTTGTGACAACCAAACTTTTGTACGAAAGGATTCTTTGCTGGTTTAGAAACTATACTTACAACGCGATTATATTTTCATAAAATTCTTTACTAGCAAGAATCTAATCATCAAGAGGGATAGTTACCTCAACTTTCTTAAACATCTCCACCAATTTGGGGTCAAGTTCTACACGCTTCTTGGTCTTTCTTGCTAATGTAGGAAATGGGATGGGTTGAGCAACTTCCTCCAAGACTTGCTCATCTCTAGAGACTTCACTCCTTGGTTAAGGGACTTCATCTGCAACTACCTCATGTGCTTCATCCTCCTTTTCAAGTTCTTCTATCTCAACCACATCCTCATCTTGAGTGACTATCATTGGGCTAGGTGCTTTTGGACTCCTCTCTTTCAATTGAGTTTCAGACCTCAAGGTGATAAGATTGATGCCACCCTTGGGGTTGGGTAGAGGTTGAGAGGGTATAGCACCAGAACTTGAAGCTTGAGGGGTGGAGGTAGAAGGTGGTTCCATGCGAGCAATGAGGGCTTGGAGGGTAGAAGTAAGGCCGGTAAGGCTAGAGGTAAGTGTGTTTTGGATTTTTTTTTACCCTTGGAGTATGGACCAGAGTGTCTCATCTTGATTGGAGGAAGGGGAAGGATAGGTGATTTAGGGGGCTTGTGATTGGTTGGGTTGAGGTGGTTGCCTATGATGAGGCGGTTGATAGGTTTGGTAGTTTCTTCTTTAGTTTGGTTGTTAATGTGGAGGGTTTTGTGAGTATCGGTTTTGTGAATTGTTGGTGTTCCATCTTTGGTTTCCTCCATTATCCCTACCTCCTTATTGATAATTGTCCCACCAACCTTGGTTGGGATTATCTCTCCATCCTTGATTATAGTTGTTACTCCCTTGATTGTAATTGCCTCCTTGTTGGGGGGTACCCTTGGTTGAAATTGCCGCCTTGTGAATAGTATCCTTGACTAGGGCGGTCATAGAAATTATGGGTAGCCGCTAAGGGTGTTCATGGTTTGGTTAATCTAAAAACCAAACCAGTTTTTTGGTTAACCAAAAATATAGTATTGGTTAATTAACCAAATTGGTTTCATATTATAAAATCGGTTATTAACCAGTTAGTAAAATTCAAAACCGGTTATTAAAACAAATATCGGTTTTAAAAAATTAACCGGTTTTTATATAGAAAAAACCAGTTTTATATAGAAAAAACCGGTTTTTATATTAAAAAACCGGTTTTTATATTAAAAAACCGGTTTTACACTAAAAAACCGGTTTTTAAACTAAAATATTGGTTTTTAAACCAAAAAATTAGTTTTTACACCCAAAACCAATTTTTACACAAAAAGTTAATATTTTTACATACAAAAACCCAAATTTTTTACCTTTTTTCTTTTAAATTGATTTTTTTAATCTAAAAATTAATTTTTTTTCTTTCTAAATAATACAAGTAACATTTGTAAATAATGAAATCCCTTCCATTGTAAATAATAATTACTTTTCTAAACTTTTAGTGGCAATACTTATCACATACACCAAGAGCAAAGAAGCTATAAGGCACATTGGGATCAAACCCTTCATTCCCAAAGGCACTTCAAAAGGCCTCTTCAGCGATGGAAATTTTCTCCTAAGCCAAAGAAACGATGCAAATTCCAACAGCAAAAAATGATATTGCAACTGCTATAATTGTTGACACCAATATCCCCATCCAAGGAGTACGGAATTTCTTTGATCTATCACAAAACATAAACATAAACATAAACATAAACAAGTAACAAGTCTAATCATATATGGAAAAGCAAGTCTAATCTCTTTACCACCTAAGTGTTTAGAATAACTAAAGAAAACAAACAATCAAGACTTTCTAGTCATCCTCAAGCGCAATTGAACCTGGACCCACTGAATAAGTAATGTCCTCTGATAAAATAAAATCTGCACATAAAAAACTATAATTATAACTTTTAAAAAATTATAATTATAAGTTAAACTAAAACGTTTTCTAAGTAAATCATATGATATATTTAAGAAACATTTAATATTCAATTTACCTTGATCGAGCTTTTCAAGCTCTTCGAAATTCTCAGGTGCAAGAGAAGAGAAAAAGTCTCCTTTAAGCCAATCTTCGGTACATACAAGGGCTTCTACAATCTTAGGAGTCAATGAGCTACGATATTGATCGATGATTCTTCCCCCCATACTAAAAGCATACTCGGAAGCTACTGTTGAAACTGGTATAGCCAATATGTCCCGTGCCATATTTGCTAGGACGGAAAATCGATTCGTGTTAACCTTCCACCATCCTAGAATATCCAAAGGCTTATCATCTGACTCACAGTCTTCATTCAAATAACGATCAAGCTCAGATTTAAGATTGGGTTTGCGACCGGTTGATCGGCGATATAACCCTATATCATAAATGTCTTTGGCTTTATCACTTGGACTCGGTTGGGAGAGGGTATCATCTTGGTTTCCTTCATCTGCACTTTGATATAAATTATAAAGTGAATGAAGAGAAGAAGACAACTTTGTCTTTAATTTACCGCCCACTTCCGCACCAAAAGAATTAACTAGGCACCACTCAACATAATCCAACTTATGGCAAGGATCTAGAACTACGGAAATTAACAACAACATGTTAATAGTTTTTGCATTTCCCCAATACTTGTTGTATTTTGCTTTCATCTTACTTGACATAAGACTTATGCTCAAATCATCATCACCACGATATTATTTAATCCTCCTTCCAAGAGCAAATACTTCTTTCATGTATAAGTTACTAGTGACATAAGATGATCCAGAGATGCGAAGTGTAGCGTCGTAAAACATCTCTAAAAACGGTAAGACGGACTTAGCATAATCCCAATCTTGAATTGAAGGTACCCCTCTTCCCTTATTTAATTCTTCAACAATTTTTTTGTCTTGCATCTCTAATAGCTCAAATGCCTTCTGATGCTTTAAAGCTGCTACTAACATTAAGTATGTAGAGTTCTGAAAGAGCAGAAGATGGATGGTTTAGAGGTTATAAAAACTCTCGTTGTGAGTATAGTTACTAAACCAAGCAATCAAACTTTCTTACAAACGTGTTGGTTGTCACAAATAATAAACCCCTTTAAAAATTGTTAACCGAGTATTCAAACCTCGGGTCGTCTTCTCAAGGAACTGCGAGGAAGTATGTTCTTATTATTGGCTATAAAGGTTGTAATCGGGGTTTAGAAGGTGAGAATCAAGTAATTTAAATGACGAGTGAATTAAATGGCAAGTAAAAATAAATAATAACTGCAAAACAACTTTTGGCAAGATAAGGGAAATTAGAAGTCCAACTTAGTTATCCTTCTCAACAATAATGAGAGTTGTATCTTAATTCCACTTGGTCAATTTTTGAATGGAAGCATTCCCACACTTTATAACCTCTGGTCTATGCTGTCTGTACTTGGATCTGGGCCAAAAAGGGCTTCAGAATTCGCTGGGGGCGTATTCTATAATTTCTGGTGCGTGGCCTCTGTCACGCGTCCGCGTGGGTCACGCGGTCACGTCATTCGGAGCTCTACCTTGCCACGCGGTCGCGTCAGTCATGCGACCGCGTCATGTGTATTCTGCTTAAGGCGCGCGGTCGCGTCAGTCATGCGGCCGCGTCGCTGCTGATTCGTGCTTGGCACGCGATCGCGTCATCTATGCGATCGTGTGGACACCAGTTTCTTTAAAGCTCCGTTTTGCTTCCTCCTTCCATTCTAGTATGTTTCCTTTTTCATCCTTTAAGTCATTCTGCCTTTAGAAAATCTGAAACTACTCAACACACTAATCACGGCATCGAATGGAAATAAAGGTAATTAAAATAATTAATTTTTAAAGCTTAGAAAACATGTTTTTCATTATATGACATAATAAGGAAGGGAAAGTGAAACTATGCAATTAATGTGAATAAGTAGGTGAAGAGTTGAATAAATCACTCTAATTAAGCACAAAAGAACTCATGAAATATGGGTTTATCAAGTTCCATCGCGTTTCAACATCTAAGAAAACAAGACTCATATGTGGAATATTCTCTTGTGCATTACATGCCGTGAACCTAGTTAATCTTGAATTTGAGGATCTAACATACTTCACAGCATCCCGAATTTTGGCGATCGAATCATCAATGTCCTTCAATCCATCCTTCACAATCAGGTTTAAAATATGCGCACAACAACGCATATGGAGATACTCTCCATTCAAAACTGAACTCTTCCAAGAAATCAGCCTTTTTTTTAAATACATAACTCCTACATCATTGGACGATGCATTATCAACTGTCAAACTCAAGATCTTGTTCAACTTCTAGCTATTCAAGCAAGCTTCAACATTTTGAGCCATAATCTCTCCCGTGTGGCCGGTGACTTGGCAAAAATTTAGTATTCTCTTTTGCAACTTCCAGTCCACATCAATGAAATGAACAGTCAAACACATATACGCCATATTCTGACACGAACTCCAGTTATCAACTGTAATACAAACTCTTCCTCCATATTTGGAAAAGTATTTTTGAAGTTGAACCTTCTTTGTTTCATAGAGCATCAAGATGTCACGTGCCAATGTAATATGTAAAAAAGTGTTGAATCCTAGTTGCAGAGCCGCCGAATATTCTTTGAAACCTTGACTTTCTACAAATCAAAAAGGAAGCTCCTGGTGAACAAACATTGATATCAATTTTTCTTGGGCATATTCTGCATCAAACCTACCCACTTGTACTTCTGGGCTAGGCGATGTGCCTGTTTTCTGTCGTTTGCCTCTATCTGAACCGGGATTGCTTATGCAAATTTTTAAATGTGATCTCATTGCACTTGTTCTATTTTTTCACTTGATCACTTTCAAACAGTGTTGACATTGAGCCTTATTTTCATCATCAGATGTTCTCTTGAAGTGGTCCCAAACTGTTGATCGATTTTTGTGCTCAGATGATGTGGTTCGGAGAGGAGGTAATGTAGAAGCCAAATGCTTTGTAGACTTTGACATGGGAACATCACGATCGGCTACCTCATTCTGAATAAGAAGCCATAAAATCTAATTATTAAATACTTCAACAAAGCAAAGTTATCAAGCACAAAGCCAAGTTCAAACAATATATACATATACTTTGAAACTGATTCCAGGGGTGTTCAAAATGTTGATGTTCATAAACAAGTACAAACAAGCTCAATTCAAAGTGCAAAAGGTGATTGAAGCTACACATATATATCAATTAAAGTTTCTGAATAAGTTATATCAATTTGAAACTACACATATATACCAATTCAGAAACTTATAACAATTTAAAGCTACAACAGGATTACCGATTATTACAGCATTCATAACATCAAATCAAACACTTCAAACCACAAGCTACAAAGGACAACTGAATCCAGGTACATAGTAATTTTTAATATATCTTGTATTTGTGATGATGATGATCATCATTAGGTTCATGAGGGAGCGCGCAGAAAGTACAGTATCATTGATTACTATTGCTTATAACCAATATACAACGCAACAAATTGTGAATACTAACAATAATAATAAGAAATTAAGAAAGCATGTGAAGCTAGCCAGGGATGCATATGTTACTGGTAACTAAGTGCAATTATATATAACAGCTAAGAGTGCCATATTAGCACATTTAAATTGTACATGTCAGGAGCAAATAATGTTCATCACCAAATAGAAGATGGGACCTAATATAAATTAGCTAGAGTGTGTAGCTTACTGAACTAGATGGAAAAGGCAGAATATAAATTAATGACTCTTGGATTGTAGTTGAAACTGGATTAGTTAGATTTTAATTAAAAATCACTTATTGCCATTGTTGTAAAATGCATGGTGTCAGATTGTGCTTAACCTCTTAGCTAAGGTGGCCATACTTGACAGTAAGGTCGTACTTATGGTAGCAGCTTTATAGTTCATATACAAGTTCCTTGGTACAACTGTAATAATAAGAGATCTTTTGTTATGTGCCTGTATTTGACTCAAATGATCAATGTCTAACAAAATTAACAGTTAAAGTTAAAGACCTTTTATTATGTTCCTGTCCACTCTCTATCTACCATATATACCTACCCACCAATCACTATTTTAATTAATTCATCTAATGTTAGATCAAGGACTCAATTAATATCCTGCCTCTATTCTCCTGAAGCACTGGAATTTCATAAAAGAGCTAAATCCTCACATTTTGTCGAATAGCTTTCCTACAATATTTGAATCTGGCAGGAACCTGTACTTGAAGTTAGAAATCTCTAAGCAGAATTTGGTACTAAACAACAAATTTCTATCAGTTCACTCTGTTTCCATTCCTACGTCACTCATCCTACAACCATATACCAAAATATTTCTCAACAAAACTAGCATATAACAATGATTCTCAGTCCAACTTACATGCTGCAAACTCATAGCTATAAGCATTGCATATAACAATGTAAAACAAGAATGCAGGACCAAAATCAAAGGAGATGAACAAAAATCCATATTATTTCTTCAACAAAAATCAGAACAAAGAAGCCGGAAACATGTATAAGATAAGTTAGTTTTCTTCAACTAAATAATGATTTTTCATATGATTGACAAATTAAATAAAACAAAATAAAAGCTTGATCACAGAAAAATAGGAACATATGCGCTTGAATTGCCAAATCCATTTACATAACCAGAATTCAAAAACTAAATATGAACAATTCTCCATTCAATTCATACAAATTAATTAAGTCTTAACCAATCAAAAAGTCAACCACAGTGAAGAAGAAAC
>NC_029789.2:61633800-61661237 GCF_000816755.2 Arachis ipaensis | reverse complement strand
CAATTATATATAACAGCTAAGAGTGCCATATTAGCACATTTAAATTGTACATGTCAGGAGCAAATAATGTTCATCACCAAATAGAAGATGGGACCTAATATAAATTAGCTAGAGTGTGTAGCTTACTAAACTAGATGGAAAAGGCAGCATATAAATTAATGACTCTTGGATTGTAGTTGAAACTGGATTAGTTAAATTTTAATTAAAAATCACTTATTGCCATTGTTGTAAAATGCATGGTGTCAGATTGTGCTTAACCTCTTAGCTAAGGTGGCCATACTTGACAGTAAGGTCGTACTTATGGTAGCAGCTTTATAGTTCATATACAAGTTCCTTGGTACAACTGTAATAATAAGAGATCTTTTGTTATGTGCCTGTATTTGACTCAAATGATCAATGTCTAACAAAATTAACAGTTAAAGTTAAAGACCTTTTATTATGTTCCTGTCCACTCTCTATCTACCATATATACCTACCCACCAATCACTGTTTTAATTAATTCATCTAATGTTAGATCAAGGACTCAATTAATATCCTGCCTCTATTCTCCTGAAGCACTGGAATTTCATAAAAGAGCTAAATCCTCACATTTTGTCGAATAGTTTTCCTACAATATTTGAATCTGGCAGGAACCTGTACTTCAAGTTAGAAATCTCTAAGCAGAATTTGGTACTAAATAACAAATTTCTATCAGTTCACTCTGTTTCCATTCCTACGTCACTCATCCTACAACCATATACCAAAATATTTCTCAACAAAACTAGCATATAACAATGATTCTCAGTCCAACTTACATGCTGCAAACTCATAGCTATAAGCATTGCATATAACAATGTAAAACAAGAATGCAGGACCAAAATCAAAGGAGATGAACAAAAATCCATATTATTTCTTCAACAAAAATCAGAACAAATAAGCCGGAAACATGTATAAGATAAGTTAGTTTTCTTCAACTAAATAATGATTTTTCATATGATTGACAAATTAAATAAAACAAAATAAAAGCTTGATCACAGAAAAATAGGAACATATGCGCTTGAATTGCCAAATCCATTTACATAACCAGAATTCAAAAACTAAATATGAACAATTCTCCATTCAATTCATACAAATTAATTAAGTCTTAACCAATCAAAAAGTCAACCACAGTGAAGAAGAAACTTACAGCAGGATCCATTGAAATGAAGAGTTCAATACTGAGAGATTTAAAATCTGCACATTTTCAATCCATTAAAATGAAGAAGTCATAACTCAGAAGTACACTAATAAAGAAATATAACAGAACAAATCAACAAAATAGAAAAAACCCAGATAACAAATCCAACTCAGAACTCAGAACCAAGGGCAAGGAGGAGGCTTACCTCAATTGATGAGCTCCGGCGAGCCACCGACGAAAGAAGAAGAGAACCGAAAAAGAGAGATACTCAGCCGAATCAAAGTGAAGGCAGAGTCGTGAATGGGAGGTCGAGGTAGAGAGACAAAGTCGTGAATCTAGGTAGAGGTAGAGGTAGAGGTCCGAGAAACCACTGGCGAGCTCCGGCGAGAGGCAGAGGAGAAGAACTGTTGACGGCGGCAAACTGGAGAAGAGTGAATTGGGTTTTGTCGAACTCTGGAAGAGTGAATTTGAAATTAGGTTTTGATTTAGGTTTTAATTTTAATTTGGTTTTTGTTTTGGTTAACCGTTTAAAAACCGGTTTTTTTAATTTGGTTTTGGTTAACCAATTCCAGAAAATATGGATATGTTTTTTAAAATTGTTTTATTAAACTGGTTAACTAAAATGTGGTTATGGTTTTTTAACCGGTTAACCACATTTTGGTTATTTTTTGAACACCCCTAGTAGCCGCCAAGGTGTTATCTTCTTGGAGACTTGGACATTCATCCGTGTAGTGGGAGTAGCAAGAACAAATACCGCATATTCTTTGGGGGACCGATTGTTGACTTTGTTGGTGTTGAGGAGGTGGTGGAGGTTGTTGTTGATTTATTTGGAGTTACTTTAGAATGCTTGTCATCTCGCACAAAGTTTTGGTAAGGGCGGCGGTCTCACCACTAGAAGAAACTTCATTGACGGCTCTAGGATGATTGCTCCTTTGTCTAGCATGCAAGGTGGACTTGGCCAAATCGGTGATCAATTGCCAAGCCTCTTCCACCGTTCTATATTTTGTCAAGGAACCAATGCTTGAAGCATCTAGGAGGATTTTGTCTTGTGACTTCATTCCTTGGCAAAAATAGCTAAGCAACATTAGAGTGTCAATCATATGGTTGGGGCATGAGTCAAGAAGCTTTCGGAACCACTCCCAATACTCATATAGAGTTTTCAATTCACCTTGGACAATGCATAAGATTTCTTTCCGCAATTTATCGGTCACTGCCACAGGAAAGAATTTGTCTAAGAATTTCCTTCTAAGCAAGTCCCAATCACTAACAATCTCACTTGGCAAAGAGTAGAACCACTCCTTGGCTCTCCCTTCAAGAGAGAAGGGAAAAGCATACAACTAAACCGCTACTTCACTAGAGCCTTCCCGCCTAGTAGTAGAACATACACCTTGGAAGTTCTTAAGGTGTCTAATAGGGTCTTGAGCGGGAAGTCCTTGGTACTTGGGAAGAAGATTGATTAAAGTGATTTTAAGCTCAAAATTAGCATTCAAGTCCGGATGATTAATGTGAGTAGGTTGAAGAACAAAATCTAGAGCACCGGCTTCCTTGAGAGTGGCTCGCCTTGGAGTGGCCATAGTGTCCGTACCTAGATCGAGAGAAGAGTTATTAGTAGTATCTATGGAAGAGTAAACAATGCCTTCTTCAAATGACGATTCGGAATCAACTTCGGATATGGTAGGTGAATTGGAAAAAACCTTTTCACCACCTCCAAAGGCTACCTGTCTCTGAGCTTGTCTAATGTGAAGCAAAGTTCTTTCTATTTCCGGATCAAATCTAGGTAAGCTCGGACCGGCTAAAGAACGCGTCATTCAAGGAAAGAGATAGTGAGCTCATGACAATAAAGTGAACTAAGCAAAGAATAATCCTAACTAACACAAACAATCAAGCAAAATGCAAGTATGTACATATCCACATATCTACACTAACTAACAACATGGCACTCATGTGCAACTCCTCGGCAACGACACCATTTTGATGAGTGATTTTATGCCGGTGTAGAATTTATCAATAAATCCGATCGTAGTATAGTCTAAACCGACACGCAATTCCACATCAAACTAATTGGGCCATCACAATCTAAATTTAATAATTGAGAGTATTAGTCCCGAGTCGTTCTTCCTATGAGTGCTCCAAAATGCCTATAATTGATTAGAAGTTGTATTGGTATTTTGGAGTTTAATGCAAGAAAGGAACAAGCTAATAGTGTGAATGAAAATCAAGCTATATAAAAGCCTTGGCTAGGAGTAAGAATTGGACTTCCTATCATCATATTCTCCATCAATTGTGACCAAAATTAGTTATTGCTTCACTTAGTTAACCTATAGTATAAAGGAAAGTCAAGTGAAAGTAATCAATTTGGATTCACAAGTCCTAGTCTAACCCTAGGGAAGTCTAGCTTTAGTGACATGCAAACCAATTAGCAATTTCCAATTGATAATCAACAAAAGACATTGATAATTCAAGTGTCTCCAATATCTCAACCCCCAAGCCAAGAATGAAAAGTCTACTCCATAGCTAAAGTTGGAATTTTCTTAAACACTTGGAGAACAAGGATGAGAGACATTGTAAACTTGAGAATAAAGTTGCAATCAAAGATATCCACTACAAGAGATTAACAACAATCAAACAATTGAAAACTAAGAACATGAATTACCTCAATGTATTAATGGAAATAGAAGTAACAACATCCAAAAGCTAAGATCCATAAGTAACTTGAACAACAAGAACTAAATTGAGAGTAGGAGAATATAGATCTATAACTTAAAGCAATGTAGAATTGAATTGACAATAGATCTCACCAATGGATCCAAGAGAATTCCAATTTGAGAAGCAAAACCCTAGAGAGAAGCTAGAGTTTCTCTCTCAAAAATGTAACTTCCAAAAACTAACTAGAAAATATCTAAATGTGTCAATGAATGAGAATCCCTTCATCCCTTGGTCTTCTTATGGGTTTTGGCACTAGAATTAGTTTCAATTAGGCCCCACAGCTCCTGTGAAATCGCTCAGCACATTTTCACTAAAAAATAACGTGCTAGCACCGATGCGTACACGTACAGCACGCATACGCGTCCTTGGGGTTTAACGATCCACGCGCATGCGTAAAGAACGTGTGCGCGTCCATGAGGTTCTGGCCCAGCCATGCGAATGCACCGGCTTTTAGCTAGGCTTCTTCCTGCCGATCTTAGTAGCGTGCATCCATGCGTACGCGCAAGGCACGCATATGCGTCGCTGCTTAAACTCCAATTTCCATGCTCCTTCCATTCATGCATGCTTCTTTCCTCTCTTCTAGGCTATCCTTGACCTAAAAACTCTGAAATCACTTAACACCCAAATCACGGCATCGAATGGTAATAGAAGGGGATTCAAATATGGCATATTTAGTATAAAAGAGGTATGTTTTCATCCATGAAGCAAAATCGGGAAGGAAACACAAAACCATGCATTTTCTATGAATAAGTATGAAAGAACATCGATAAAACCCTCAAAATCCATACAAGATAAACCCTAAAAATGAGGTTTATCAGTGTCTGTTGATGATTACAAGAAGATATAGCTACGCTTAAAAAGCATACCAATAGCCAAAAATATGACTATAAGTTGGATCAAAATACTTATGGCTATACTTGTTTATGAATCTTCCTAATTAAACATTGCAAAATTGATATATAATTTTAAATCATAGTTTGAATGACTAATTTAAATAATGGAAAAATTTTTATATAATTTTAAATTAACCAATCCAACATACATAAACTTTCATCATTTTTGTCAACAAAAAAATAAAATTTATTATTTGAAAAATACAACATACACATCATCAAAGTTGCAGGAAAAGAAAAAGTCAAAATTTGTGATTTGAAGAACAAGAAAACAGTTCTTGTATGAAGACCAAAGAAGTTTTGGCTCATTTATACCTTTCACAAGTTCTGATATGAGTGACTCCACACCTTCCTCATCAAAGACCAAAACCACTGTTTCAGCTGCCTCCTTAGCTAAAGGTTGAACCTCCTAGAATATAAAATAAATAAAATCATATTATGCGTTGATTCAATTGAAATACATCCACAATCAATAGGAACACTCATAATTCTTGAAAAAGAGTATGTATGAAGGATATTCTTAATGCAAGCTTCCCTATAAGGATGTAAGAATCAGCTTTATTTTAGTGCATAATAACACACAGAGCCTTCTTACTATGCTAATCAATAGAATTCTTAGAAACTATTAAGTAATTTTGACATACATATTGGGAGATAAATACCTTTGCAAAATCCCTCAACCTCCTTGTAATTCCATTGGCTTGTGGCGCAGTTCCTATACAAAGGAATTTTACTAAGACAACTACTTAATAAGTGTGGTTTCTTGGAATTCAATTATATTCTAAGAACAATTACTAATCAATTCTCAAAGAAATATCTGCAAAACATGCTTGAAATTGTAGCTCCTAGCCATACCCTCATCGGAAGATGCGCTGGACATCGACAAAGCATTTGCTTGAAATGAACTTTCAATCTGCATGATCTTTTTCAAGGCTGACGAACCTTTCCAGAATTACAGGTGTGCTAACGAATCACACAAATCTAAAAAAAAATTGCACAGCATGTCTTAATGGGATGAAAAGATTGGATTGATGTGAATTGGATGAAGGATATAGGTCATGAACAGGGCAAAAAATGCATAACATTTAGTCATCATTCAACTATTCTCCAAATCTATAAAACTAGGTAAACTAATTACATGATTAATGTGATAGTCATCATTCAACTAGTTGGATTTCATTCATTGATCCCTGCTTAATTAACTAATAATTAAGAACATTTAGAAATTCCTAAGTCAATAGGTATTTCAAAAACCATTCCTAATCATATCTAAAGTACTTAAGCACTTTCAATGCAAAGGTAATCGACTTATTGATTCATTGATTTAGGGGTTCTTCAAACTTAATTGGAAATAGGATAAGTACTCTATTGAAACCAAAGAACAAATGAAGAATCAATTACAAACACCGTGATTATTGATGAGTGATTTTATGCCGGTATAGAATTTATCAATAAATCCAATCGTAGTATAGTCTAAACCGACACGCAATTCTACATCAAACAATCTAAAATCAATAACTGAGAGTATGAGTCCCGAGTCGTGCTCCCTAGGAGTGCTCCAAGATGTACATTATTGATTAGAAAGTGTATTGGTGTTTGGAGTTTCATATAAGAAAAGAACAAGCTAGTAATATGGATGATAATCAAACTATATAAAAGCCTTGGCTAGAAGTGAGAAGTGGACTTCCTATCACTATTATTTCTATCAATTGTAATCATAATTAGTTATTGCTTCACTTAGTTAACCTATAGCCTAAAGGAAAGTCAAGTGAAAGTTATCAATTTAGATTCACAAGTCCTAGCCTAACCCTAGGGAAGTCTAGCTTTAGTGACATGCAAATCAATTAGCAAGTTCCAATTGATAATCAACAAGAGACCTTAATAATTCAACTGTCTCCAATGTCAACTTCTAAGCCAAGTAAGAAAAGTCTACTCCATAGTTAAAGTTGGCATTTTCTCAAACACTTGGAGAGCAATGAGAGACATTGTATGATTGAGAATAAAAGAGAACTCAAAGTTACAAGAGATTAACAACAATCAAACAATTGAAGGTTAAGAAGTTGAATTACCTCAATTTATCAATGTAATTAGAAGTAACAACATCCAAAAGCTAAAATCCATAAGTAACTTGAACAACAAGAACTAATTTGAGAGTATGAGAATCTAGATCTACAATTGGAAGCAAAGTAGAAGAGAATTGACAATAGATCTCACCAAATTCAACAAGAGAATTCCAAATTTGAGAAGCTAAATCCTAGAGAGAAGCTAGAGAGAACTTGGAGTTTCTCTCTTTAAAAATGTAACTTCCAACTAAAAATATCTAAAAATGAGTCAATAGATTTGGATCCCTTTAATCCTTAGTCTTCTTATGCCTTTTCCCGCCAGAATTCTGCTCCAAACAAGGTCTGTAACTGCCTTAAAATCGCCAGTCACATTTTCTCTTTAAAAGTCACATGCGGCATCGACGCGTACGCGCACAGCACACACATGCGTCCCTAGAGCTTTACAATCCACGCACACGCATCAGGCGTGCGTGCGCGTCCCTGAGGATCTGGCCTAGCCATGAAGATGCGCCAGCTCCTTTGCACTGATCTTGATGGCACGCATCCATGCATACGAGCAAGGTACGCGTATGCGTCGGCGCTAAAATTCCAATGCTTCATTTTCCATGCTCCTTCCCTTCATGCATGCTTCCTTCCTCTCCTCTAGACCATCCCTGCCCTATAAGCTTTGAAATCACTTAACAAACGGATCATGGCATCGAATGGTAATGGAGGAAGATTAAAATACATAAACTTTAATGTAAAAGAAGCATGTTTTCATCCATGAGGAAAGGTTGGGAAAGGAACACAAAATCATGCATTTATATACGAACAAGTGTGAAAGACCATTGATGAAACCCTAAAAATCCATACAAGATAAATCCTAAAAACGGGGTTTATCAACCTCCCCACACTTAAATGATAGCATGTCCTCATGCTAAAGGAAAGCAAAAGACCAAAGGATCACGAGAGAATAAGATTTATAGGATACAACCTACCTACATGAATGCAACTAAGATGAATACCACTATCTACTTAGTTAAAAGCGAGTCAATCTTCTTAGAACATACACAAGTACGTAGGGCAAAATGACAATGTGATATATGAACTCTACCAATTCAAACATCAAAGTGAGGTGTGCGTAACTTGCATGAGGAACGCCCGTGAGAGCCGGGAACAAGGAATTGGGCTTCGAACCCTCACCGGAAGTGTTTTACACTCTATTCGCTCGGTGTATAGGGTTAGTCACTCAATTCTCCTCTATTTCTTGCTTTCCAAAATTTGTTCTTCATCTAACAATCAACATTTACTCAATGCATGCATACAATTATCATGAGGACTTTTTCAAGGGGTGTAATGGGGCTAGGGTCAAGGTAGGGTCATATATGGTTAAGTAGACTAGAATTGCATCTTTGATTAACCTAGACTTTCCCACCTAACCTATATAACCTATACAATTAAGTTCTAATCTAACTACCCATTTTGCACTTTTTCACATACTCATTCATTTTCTTTACATTTCACAATACTTATGCATTGATTCTTATTGAGTTTACTTTGGGGCAATTTGTCCCCTTTTTATTTCTTTCTTTTTCTATATATTTTTTTCCATATCTTTTTTTTTCTTTTCTTTTTATCTTTTTCCTTTTGTTTTTCTCATTTTTTCTTCAAGAGCACCAATGCATAAGGTCTAACATTTTATTAATACATGAGCATGTACCTAATTCCCAAATATATAAAATACAAAGCATCCTTTTATCCCAACCAATGTTCCCAAATCTCACCAAACTTGAATAATGAACACTCTCACTAACCTAAGCCAATCAAAGATCCAAACAAGGGACTTTTATTATTTTTCACTTTAGGCTTGTAATGTGCTAAAATAAAGAACAATTGGGTTAAGCATAGGCTCAAAATTGGCTAACAATGGAGGGTGAAAGGTAGACTATTTGGGTAAGTGAGCTAATAAAACAATGGCCTCAATCATATAAATGCATGAATACAAGGAATAATGGACATATAGAATTAAGCAAATCAAGGATCACAATCATAGAAAGAGAACAATTGCACACAAGAAGAAAAATAAATGGTTATAAGATGTAACAACATCATTGGGCTCAAAACTCACTTGCTTGTGTTCTTAGCTCAAAAACTATGTTCCAAGTTACATTCTTCAATCAAGTTTAACAAAAGTTTTTCAAATTGGTAGGTGCCCTAAAACAATTTTTTTTTTCTTGGAAAAGAGATCATCATCCTAACCAGGTAGTCCTAACATAGAAAGGAGTGGTAAAATATGTACAAATTTTAACTATCATGCAACCTATTATGCAGTGCAACAACTAGCTAATATTGGTGTTGAAAGAGGGAATTGTTACCCCCGGAGATCGGTCGAACGACCTCCCCACACTTAAGAATTTGCACGGTTCTCCGTGCTACTATCAAGGTGCAAGGGTTGGTCGGGTTTGGAACTTCCACTATCCCGTTCGTGAGTGCTTTCTTCACTTAAGTACGAGGTGGATGTGGAGATCTCCGGTTCCTCCATAGAAGGGGTTACACAACTCAAAAGCTTCTTTATGTAAGCATACCAGCATTGGTTCCGCCGTTCATATCTATCTATCTTCTTGTGGAGGTCTTCAAGCCATTGGTGGGAAGATCCTTGTGATATAAAGGAAGTGGTAGGGAGAACTGAGGGGGTAGCTATATCAAGGGTTTTGTGTTTCACCGGAGGCTTGAGATATATTCCGATTGGAACCACGTCGCCCTCTACCGAAATCATCGCTTTCCGATCCTTAGTCTCCCGGGGAACACCAGTAGTAGCAACTAGCTCCGTCACCAAGGCTGAGAAAGGTAGGTTACCCTTGGCATGAGCATGACCCATGACCCAGGGTCTTGAGTGGGAAGTCCTTGATACTTGGGAAGAAGATTGATTAGAGCGGTTTTAAGCTCAAAATTAGCATTTAAGTCCGGATGACGGATGTGAGTAGGTTGAAGGACAAAATCCGGAGCACTGGCTTCCTTGAGAGTGACTCGCCTTGGGGCAGCCATGGTGTCCATACCTAGATCAATAGAGGAGTAATTAGCAGTGTCTATGGAACAATAAACTGTGCCTTCCTCGAATGACGATTCGGAATCAACTTCGGATATGGTAGGTGAATTGGTAGGGACCTTTTCACCACCTCCAAAGGCTAACCGTCTCCGAGCTTATCTAAGATGAAGTAAAGTTCTTTCTATTTTCGGATCAAATCTAGCTAAGCTCGGATCGGGTAGGGAACACATCATTCAAAGAGAGATATAGAATTTATCAATAAATCCAATCGTAGTATAGTCTAAACCAACACGCAATTCCACATCAAACAATCTAAAATCAATAATCGAGAGTATGAGTCCTTAGTCGTTCTCCCTAGGAGTGCTTCAAGATGTACATTATTGATTAGAAAGTGTATTGGTGTTTGGAGTTTCATATAAGAAAAGAACAAGCTAGTAATGTGGATGAAAATCAAACTATATAAAAGCCTTGGCTAGAAGTGAGAAGTGGACTTCTTATCATTATTATTTCTATCAATTGTAATCACAATTAGTTATTGCTTCACTTAGTTAACCTATAGCCAAAAGGAAAGTCAAGTGAAAGTAATCAAGTTGGATTCATAAGTCCTAGCCTAACCCTAGGGAAGTCTAGCTTTAGTGACATGCAAATCAATTAGCAAGTTCCAATTGATAATCAACAAGAGACCTTAATAATTCAAGTGTCTCCAATGTCTCAACTTCTAAGCTGAGTAAGAAAAGTCTACTCCATAGTTAAAGTTGGCATTTTCTCAAACACTTGGAGAGCTATGAGAGACTTGATGAAAGAATTTATGTATCACTACAAAAATCCCCTTCGGCAAGTATACCAAATTGTCGTCAAGTAATAACTCACAAGAGTGAGGTTGGATCCCACAGAGATTAATGGATTAAGCAATCAACAGTTAATTGATTATCCTAGTTAGACGGTTCAGTTTGAAGTGATAAGCAGCAGAAAAGTAAATTGCATTAAAGTAAATAAAAGCAGTAAAATGCAGAAAAGTAAATTGACATAAATACAAAGTGTAGGAAGTAAATAACAGAAGAAATGCATCTCTTCCTCAATAAATGCATTCATTGATCTCCTTCGCAATCTTAGGTGATTAGATCCTAATTCCTTGGCAATCTAATCTCTCTAAGCATGAATAATTGCCCAATTCCTTGATCTAAGAGCTCATGGGAAGAGATGAAGTTTGGTCACTGATTATACCCCACACATTCATAGATCAAAGTATTGGTAGGATTAAATGTCACAATATCCATCCAACCCCCAACCTAATCCAATGTTAGAAAGCATTTCTAGCATGATTTCCTCATTCCTCTCCCAAGGTTCCGAGGAATTTCAATTATGAACAATTTCTTCGTCGAGATAATTGTTCAATGGAATGAGGATCGAAAGCTTTCTAGTAAGACCAAGAGAAAAGACAGAAAAAGTATGATGAAAATTACAATTGATCCATTAAATAACAATAGAGCTTTCTAACCCAATGAAAAGAGTTAGTTTAGTTCACTGCTCTATTCTAATAGAGAAGAAATAAAAAGCAGAAAAAAGAAGAAGAAGAATTAGAATTCAGACAGGAATGGAAACTTCAAATTCATAATGAAAATTACAAGTAAAATTAAACTACTGGAAAAACAGAAACAAAAAGAAGAGAAAAAGAAAAAGAGGAGTAATGAATGGTGTGTGATAGGGGATGTGTATGCATGACCCTGGACTCCCCTTCAATCCAGAGTAATTCCTCCAATCCAGCTACTGCCTATATATAGTCTTACAAAGATGAAAATTTAAATTACAAAAATGAATTAAAATTCCTAATCTAGATCCTTCTTGTGCCTTGGGTGAGTGATAATTGATGGGCTCAGCTTGCTTTCATGATCCAGCGGTGTAAATGGGGCGTTTAGTAATGTTGCAGTGCTAAAAATTGCTCCCAGGCTCTGTCATCCACGTTTGAGTCAATGTTGGCATGCAAACGTCCGCTCTAACATTTTTTAATTCACGCGTACGCGTCCCCCACACGTATGCGTTCATGCTGCTTTTTGCCAATCGACGCGTACGCGTGACCCACGTGCATGCATCATATCAAATTTTTCCCATGGATGTCATCGTTGACGTTGGCCACCAACGTTTGATCACCAACGTTACCTCCAATATTGGCCTTTTCACGCGTGCGCGCAGGTGACGCGCACGCATGGCTTGTCATTTTAACTACTCACGCGTACGCGTGGGTGACGCGTACGCGTGGTTTGCCATTTCTTCATCATTCACGCGTACACGTGAGGGACGCGTACGCGTGGCTGCAAATTTTTCCAGGCTTCTTTTGCACGCATGTTGTGGTTAAAGTTAGATCACCAACGTTTCCTCCAATATTGCTTCTTCAATTTTTCTTTACAGCGTTGGTTCACTGCCAACGTTTATTCAAACTCTGTCATCATTGTTGGCTTTCCAACTCTGCTTTTTTCTGCTTCTCTACTTCTATTTAGCCTGTCATCAAACAAACAAGTGTATCAAAGTAACATACAGGATAATCTTTATTCTACTAAGTGTGCTAATAATGCTCAAAATTATAACTTCACTTAGTGTGATCTATTCCATCATATTTACCTTATATATTAACAAAAATTCACCCGTGCTTGAGATTTCTTAATGCAGAGATTTTTCATGCTTTTGCTCCTTTATTAACAAAATTTGTATGAAAACTAAACCAAAATTAAGTGAAAAAGCATGGAAAAACAGGCCATGATGCCCTGGCATCACAACACCAAACTTAAATCTTGCTTGTCCCTAAGCAAGAAGAGAATCATGCAATAAAGTGTGACAATCCAAGGTAAGAAGAATAGCAGTGTAATGTTCATGGTCAGCTAGCTTTTCTTTGTATGCAACAATCACAAAAGAAATTCAGATAATTGATGCCTCTATCTAGCTCAATTTATGAAATCTTTTTCTTTATGTTTCTTTCTTGAACAAGATTTTCCTTCTGTTTATGGCTTATTCTTTTTGTTTGCTTTGCACCATGAGTTACAAGCAAAGCTATGACTCTAAATGCTTTGTTTTCGAGTATTACCACTTGATACATAAGCACCACAAGCATATAATTAGACGACTCTTTTAGCTCATTTTGTTTCTTATCTTCTTGACTATCTAATCATTGATGCTGAGAGCCTTGAGCTTTTGAGGGAGTGCCTTTGTACTTGAGCCTAACCTTGACTCTAAGTGTTTTGTTTTCAAGCTTTTTGCTTGATACATAAACACCACAAGTACTTTAACAATTGAATTGTCATTGGTACTCAAAGCCTTCAGTTTTCTCATTCTTTCCCTTTTTTTTTCATGCCTTATTTGAAATTTGCTTCTTCAATGAATGTCTTGCACAATGGAGTGTTAGTAGTACATGTGATTAAGCAAGCAAAAAATAACACTATATGCCTAAGAAGCACAGGCATTATGATTAAACAAACAAGTGGTGTTGCTGGATACATTGCATAGGAAAATAAGTGGCACACCAAACTTAGTGTGACACTTTCTTTTAGAATTGATGCAAGTATCAGAAAGATTAAAAACAGATTGTTGCAGGGCAACATAAAACTTACAATGTAACCATATATGCCAATTTTATTTGAAAGAAAGCTACATAAAAGAAACTGTTCTATGTGTTAATAGCAAAATCACCAAGAGCTAGAGGTGTCACAACATGGGCTTCTTGGTGAGGCATTAACACAAATAGTCAAAGAGCATAGAAAATAAAAAAAACAACAGAAATTGAATGAACAGAGAGAAAATGTCTAATCTAGGTAACCAACCAACCAGTAGTTTGTTAATCACGATTAATCCTCGACAACGGCGCCATAAACTTGATGAAAGAATTAATGTATCACTACAAAAATCCTCTTCGGTAAGTATACCGAATTATCATCAAGTAATAACTTGTAACAACCCTAGTTTTTGAAAATCAAATAATTAGTTATTTGTGATTTATCTTATTTGTTGATAATTTTATTTTAAGAAAAATTATTTTACTAAAGGTAATTAAATGGAGTTTCATGATAATTGAAGTTTGAAGTTTGACCATAGCAATATGTTGATAAATAATGTTCCTAAATATTTTTAAGAGAGTATATTTGATTTTAAAATTATCCTACCCTCCAATTTTATCAAAATATCTATTCATATCTATCCATATTCTTTTATAAAATCCCTAATTTCTAACCCTAATTCCCAAATTGGAAATTAGAAACCCTAATTCCCAAATTCACAAAAAACCCTAACCCTTAGCACCCTTCACCACAGCCGCACCCCACCCCCTTTCACCCCTTTCAGTGCAACTTCAAAAATGGGAAATCAGAGAGGGAGAGTGAGGAAACGGAGAAGAGAATAGAGGAAGCAGCGGCTGTTCACCGTCAGTGCCGCCGAGCTGCTTCACGGCGTCGTCCCATCCATGGAGCCATAAGCTCGCGTCGCCGCCGATCCGTCCACAAGTCGTCGTTGAGGGGACAGAATTGCGAAGAGAGAGAGATGCATGAACAAGAGAGGCCCACAACCAGCCTTGTCGCTGCCATCCTTGCGCCGCCACCGTCGCCCTCATCGCCGCTCCGTCGAGCCCGCTTCGTCACCGCCGTCGAGGTCTTCATCGTCGCTGGTGTGGTCGGAGCCGCCGTCGCTGGAGAGAGAGCAAGCACAAATCTGAGGAGGGAGAGAGAGAGATACGACACAACAGAGGAGGAACGAGAAGTCTTCTGTCACTGTAGCCACGTCTCTTCACCGCTGCTACCGTCGATGGAAGTCGTCGTCGTCGCCAAGCCGTTGCATCGCCGGACATCATCGTTGGAGGACCGAATGGAAAAGCTAGCCAGTTCTGCTTCTGCCTCTGGTTTTCTGGAATCCGAGAAGACGCAAACGCTGCTGTTGGAACTGTTATTGTTGGCCTGGCTTTGTTCTGGCTCTACTCTGAATTGTTACTGCTGCTGTTTGGCTGATGCTGAAGCTTTTCACCATCACTGGAGCTACTCAAAACCACCATGGTTGCTACCCAGGAAACAAAATGAGTTCTGGAAATTGTTACTGAAGCTGCCCAAGAACACTGTGTTTGCTGCCAAGGGGACGAAATGGATGTCAGAACCTGATAGAGTGCCGCTGCCATCGATCGGAGATGCTAAAATTGCCGCTGCTGCTGGTGGTTTCGAAATACTTGGTTGTGGCGTTTAGACTCTGCAATTTCGACTTTAAGGTATGGTATTTAACGTTTTTATTTTAGAATGCCTATAAAGTTATTCGGATAACTACAAATAGTTAATAATGTTTAAGGGTTCATTAGTTGACGTGAATTGTTTGAAATTTGTTTGAGAATAGTTAGTTGGAGTGATTATTCTGATTTATTATTAGAATTAAATGTGGTTGTGATTACCCTGAATTGTAATTGAAATTAGATGTGGTTGTGAATTGCATTTCAAATTATTGATTTTTGGCAATGAATTGGCTGAGATTTTGATCCTGAATGAATTACTTTGAATTGTTTGATATTGAATTGGAAATTTAATATATTGGAATGGTTGTAAAATGGATTTGTGACAGGTTGGAATTAGTTGAAATATAGCTACAAATGGTGATTCAGTTAATTTTACTTATTAAATAGAGATGTGCTGAGCTGATTATTGAAAAGCTGGTGTATGGATAATTGATAATTGAGTTTAGATTATGGCTGTGATTATGACCGGTTTTGTTGTTGTGAGTGATTAACTAATGAGATTGATTTTGGTTGGAGATTGTGATTCTTATTGGTTTTAGATTGTTTTGTAATTGCTGAAAATCCTGACATTATTTGAGTATGCTAAATTGGTTGAGTTGTGGCTGTATTATGATTATTGAGAATAACTGCTTGTTGTTAATTTTAGATATTTGATGTATTAGGATGGCTATGAAACTGATTTGGGATTGGTTGAAAATGGTTTTGATGGTTGTTAATGTTAATTCATGACTAATTAGAATTAAGTTTGAGAACCATTAAAAGATTGAAGTTTGTTTATTAAATTATTTTCTTGAAATCTGACTTTTATACTAAAATAGTAACGTTAATAATAAATAAACAACTTAAAAACATGGAAGGCTGATTCTTGGAATACTAGTTTATTGAGTTTAATTTTGAAAGAATCCTATGATAAGTGAAAGATAGTTAAGAATTGATGAGGTGAAAGTTGAATTGATGGGTTATGTGGGAATTGTGGGTTATGACCGAACTGTTGGCTATTGTAAATTGTGAATTTTCTGACTGATTTGAGAACCTCTTATTTGGTAATTGTTGAGGAAAGGGGGAGACTTGTTGAGAAAGAGGGAACCCGTAAGGGTGGCTAATTTCGAGTTTTAGGGGAGGTGCTGCCGAAATTTTATAAACTCTGAAGTTTTATTTGAAAATTCATTTTAGAAGATTTGAACTTGGAAAATTATATTATTTGAGTTTTATTTGGGTAAGAAAAGAATTATACTATTCTTGGTTTTACATTAACTAATTATTTACCTCTTCCAAAGAAAATCTCTAAGCTCAAAACAAATTCCAAAATATAAAACTGGTCACATTAAGCATTTCTCAACCACACAATTAATTTTCAATCACAACGTCAATTCTTACTCACCATCATATATTCACCAACTAATAGCACTAACAAAGATTCAATTCAACACACAAACAAGTCACAGCAAGGCAAACATCACAATCACAGGGAAGTACAACGAGCAAACCTAATCAAATGCAAATGCACACACAAGGATGATGCATGTCTAGTCCTAGTGCAGGTAATGAGCTCATCTGTCGGTTTCTACCCGCTCCTGACGTAACCCGAAGCAGCTGAAACGGGTATGGTTTTCCAGTCAGCATAGGTACAGTTCTCACTAACCGACGTATGCGTCATATCCTCTGTAAGCAAACTCTGCCTTACAGATGGCGGCATTCCAGCCGTGTATGAAATCATATTCTCTGTAAGCAATCCTTGCCTTACAGGTGCGGCATTCTAGCCTTGTATGAATTAATATCCTCTGCAAGTGATCCCAGGTTATCAGTTGCAGGTACAGCTCTCAATAGCTGTGTAACACTGGAAAACGTTCTGTGGTCGTACCACTATCTATCTGACTGCCTTCACGCAGCAGATAATTACATAATCATTCTCATTATCATCATTCATCATCATTCTCATTATTCATCATCATTACTTTCACATTCTTATGCAGTCCCACTTTCTTTCTCTATTCAATCATACTATACAAACTTTACATCTTTCACTTTTGTAATATCTTGGCTCAAGCCATTTCTCTTTACTGTTCGTTCATAAAAATCTCAATCATCAATTCAGTTCATAATCTCTGCTATGGCAATCTTGAGTCAAGCCAACTTTAAAACTATCTTTCATTCTAGTTCTCTATCAAAGACTCAAGAAAATCATTTATTTTTAAATTCATTAAACACTTTTCAAAACATAACCTTTCATTAGAAGTAATCAAATAAAACTCTTTCTCAAGTTTACTAACTTCCCAAAGACTCAAAAACCATTTCTCTTTATCATTCAAATTCAAATATTATATATTCATTAAACTTCTAAAAAGTAATCCTTTATTGCAAACCCCAAGCATAACTCTCTTCATATTGAATAAATCTCAAAACATAACTTCTTTTATAAATATTTCAAACTTGAACATAAACCTTTTCTTGGTAATTCAAATTCAAAATAGTATAATTATTTTCTTACCCAAATAAAACTCAAATAATATAATTTTCCAAGTTCAAATCTTCTAAAATGACTTTTCAAATAAAACTTCAGAGTTTATAAAATTTCGGCAGCACCTCCCCTAAAACTCGGACTTAGCCTCCCTTACGGGTTCCCTCTTTCTCAACAAGTCTCCCCCTTTCCTCAACAATTACCAAATAAGAGGTTCTCAAATCAGTCAGAAAATTCACAATTTACAATAGCCAACAGTTCGGTCATAACCCACAATTCCCACATAACCCATCAATTCAACTTTCACCTCATCAATTCTTAACTAACTTTCACTTATCATAGGATTATTTCAAAATTAAACTCAATAAACTAGTATTCCAAGAATCAGCCTTCCATGTTTTTAAGTTGTTTATTTATTATTAACGTTACTATTTTAGTATAAAAGTCAGATTTCAAGAAAATAATTTAATAAACAAACTTCAATCTTTTAATGGTCCTCAAACTTAATTCTAATTAGTCATGAATTAATATTAACAACCATCAAAACCATTTTCAACCAATCCCAAATCAGTTTCATAGCCATCCCGATACATCAAATATCTAAAATTAACAACAAGCAGTTATTCTCAATAATCATAATACAGCTACAACTCAAACAAGTTAGCATACTCAAATAATGTCAGGATTTTCAGCAATTACAAAACAATCTGAAACCAATAAAAATCACAATCTCCAACCAAAATCAATCTCATTAGTTAATCACTCACAACAACAAAACTGGTCACAATCACATCCATAATCTAAACTCAATTATCAATTATCCATACACCAGCTTTTCAATAATCAGCTCAGCACATCTTAATTTAATAAGTAAAATTAACTGAATCACCATTTGCAGCTACATTTCAACCAATTCCAACCTGTCACAATCCATTTTACAGCCATTCCAATATATTAAATTTCCAATTCAATATCAAAAAATTCAAAGTAATTCATTCAGGATCAGAATCTCAGCCAATTCATTGCCAAAAATCAATAATTTGAAATGCAATTCACAACCACATCTAATTTCAATTACAATTCAGCGTAATCACAACCACATTCAATTCTAATAATAAATCAGAATAATCACCCCAACCAACTATTCTCAAACAAATTTCAAATAATTCATGTCAACTAATGAACCCTTAAACATTATTAACTATTTGCAGTTATCCGAATAACTTTATAGGCATTCTAAAATAAAAACGTTAAATCCCCTACCTCAAAGTCGAAATTGCAGAGTCTAAATGCCACAACCAAGTATTTCGAAACCACCAGTAGCAGCGGCAATTTTAGCATCTCCGATCGACGGCAGGCGGCACTTTATCAGGTTCTGACATCCGTTTTGTCCCCTTGGCAACAAACACAGTGTTCTTGGGCAGCTTCAGTAACAATTTCCAGAATTTATTTTGTTTCCTGGGTAGCAACCATGGTGGTTTTGAGCAGCTCCAGTGATGGGGGAAAGCTTCAACATCAGCAAAACAGCAGCAGTAACAATTCAGAGTAAAGGCAGAACAGGGCCAGGCCAATAATAACAGTTCCAACAGCGGCGGTTGCGTCTTCTCAGATTCCAGAAAACCAGAGGCAGAAGCTGAACTGGCTAGCTTCTCCATTCGGTCCTCCAGGGATGATGTCCGGCGATGCAACGGCTTGGCGATGACGACGACTTCCATCGACGGTAGCAGCGGTGAAGAGACGTGGCTGCAATGACAGAAGACTTCTCCTTCCTCCTCTATTGCGTCGTATCTCTCTCTCTCCCTCCACAGATTCGTGCTTGCTCTCTCTCCAGCGACGGCGGCTCCGACCACACCAGCGACGATGAAGACCTCGACGTCGGTGACGAAGCGGGCTCGACGGAGCGGCGATGAGGGCGACGGTGGCGGCGCAAGGATGGCAGCGACAAGGCTGGTTGTTGGCCTCTCTTGTTTGTGTGTCTCTCTCTCTTCGCAATTTTGTCCCCTCAATGACAACTTGTGGACGGATCGGCGGCGACGCGAGCTTATGGATCCATGGACGGGACGACGCCGTGAAGCAGCTTGGCGGCGAGCTCCAGGGAGGCAGCACTGACGGCGAATAGCCGCTGCTTTCTCTATTCTCTTCTCCATTTCCTCACTCTCCCTCTCTGATTTCCCATTTTTGAAGTTGCACTGAAAGGGGTGAAAGGGGGTGGGGTGCGGCTGTGGTGAAGGGTGCTAAGGGTTAGGGTTTTTTGTGAATTTGGGAATTAGGGTTTCTGATTCCAATTTGGGAATTAGGGTTAGAAATTATAGATTTTATAAAAGAATATGGATAGATATGAATAGGTATTTTGATAAAATTGGAGGGTAGGATAATTTTAAAATCAAATATACTCTCTTAAAAATTTTTAGGAACGTTATTTATCAACATATTGCTATGTTCAATCAATTATTTCTAATTTACATTATAAAATGAACAAGTTAATTATATTTTGTAAAGTACAATTTAAATTCAAATATCAATTTTCTAGATTAAATCATACAAATCTCTATTATTTTTCTATCTCTGAAACTTTAATTTCAATTTAAAAAATAATTAATTATAATAAAAATTGTACATAAATATTAATTGACTTAAACTTAAAGTATTTATAAATATCAATCTAATCATTTCTAATAAAATAATTTCTAGGAGTTCAAATTAATAACATAATTCATTCAAAATAGAATTTATTTAAATTAAATTATATAATTATTCTATTTTTTTCAATTATCAAAATTATAATTTCAATTATACCAAATATCTAATAAAGATTATATAAAAATTCTATTTAATTTAAACTTCAATTATCATGAAACTCTATTTAATTACCTTTAGTAAAATAATTTTTCTTAAAATAAAATTATCAACAAATAAGATAAATCACAAATAACTAATTATTTGATTTTCAAAAACTAGGGTTGTTACATTCTACCCACTTTAGAAAAATTTTTGCCTTCGAAAATAACTAGAATAAAATATGTTCAAACTGAAATCAATGAAAACAAAATATATGAACCGAAGTATAGGCATTGTCAAGGATGAATATTCAGAAAGAGTCAAATAAGCAATCAGATTCAAAAGCAAACAAATGTATACAAAAATGACAAAGTATGGTTGGGAACAATCAAATCACATTCTAAGGAGAAAATTCAAACTAGAGAATTCCAATGAAAGCAACGAAGAAAAGGATGGCACGAGTTCATATGGCATGAATAAAGATTATACGTCGAATCGAAGCTAACTTCATAACTTCTAACGCTCCCAAACCCCGTGAACCGTATTACCTATTCTTCTATTTCATCTATGATAACCCATTAGTGTTCCTATATACATAAATCATTAGTATTAAGTTAGCCAGACCTAATACCATGAAGCATGCAATGGTAAACCAACAGTGTTAATCATCAGACAGTCATGAAAATAATACACAAACTCTTGTTATCAGAACAAGTCACAAAGCATGACAGACACTCAGAGTATGCAATGAAGCATAGTCAGTCCATTCCCAAGGATCTAACAGGAACGAACTGCTCTGATACCATTTACACTTATTCAAATAACTTGGTGGATATTCTAAATTAAAAATGTTAAATCCCCTACCTCAAAGTCGAAATTGCAGAGTCTAAACGCCACAACCAAGTATTTCGAAACCACCAGCAGCAGCGGCAATTTTAGCATCTCCGATCGACGGCAGCGGCACTCTTTCAGGTTCTGACATCTGTTTTGTCCCCTTGGCAGAAAACACAGTGTTCTTGGGCAGCTTCAGTAACAATTTCCAGAACTCATTTTGTTTCCTGGGTAGAAACCATGGTGGTTTTGAGCAGCTCCAGTGATGGTGGAAACCTTCAGCATCAGCCAAACAGCAGCAGTAACAATTCAGAGTAGAGCAGAACAGGGCGAGGCTAACAATAACAGTTCCAGCAGCGGTGGTTGCGTCTTCTCGGATTCCAGAAAACCAGAGGTAGAAGCAGAACTGGCTAGCTTCTCCATTCGGTCCTCCAGCGTTGATGTCCGGCGATGCAACGGCTTGGCGACGACGACGACTTCCATCTACGGTAGCAATGGTGAATAGACGTGGCTGCAGTGACAGAAGACTTCTCCTTCCTCCTCTGTTGCATCGTATCGATCTCTCTCCCTCCTAAGATTCGTGCTTGCTCTCTCTCCAGCGACGGCGGCTCCGACCACACCAGCGACGATGAAGACCTCGACAGCGGTGACGAAGCGGGCTCAACGGAGCGGCGATGAGGGCGACGGTGGCGGCGCAAGGATGGCAGCGACAAGGCTGGTTGTGGGCCTCTTTTGTTCATGCGTCTCTGTCTCTTCGCGATTCTGTCCCCTCAACGACGACTTGTGGACGGATCGGCGGCGACGCGAGCTTATGGCTCCATGGACGGGACGACGCCGTGAAGCAGCTCGGCGGCGAGCTCCAGGGAGGCGGCACTGACGGCGAACAGCTGCTGCTTCCTCTATTCTCTTCTCCGTATCCTCACTCTCCCTCTCTGATTTTCCATTTTTGAAGTTGCACTGAAAGGGGTGAAAGGGGGTGGGGTGCGGCTGTGGTGACGGGTGCTAAGGGTTAGGTTTTTTGTGAATTTGGGAATTAGGGTTTCTAATTTCCAATTCGGGAATTAGGGTTAGAAATTAGGGATTTTATAAAAGAATATGGATAGATATGAATAGATATGTTGATAAAATTGGAGGGTAGAATAATTTTAAAATCAAATATACTCTCTTAAAAATATTTAGGAACATTATTTATCAACATATTGCTATGTTCAATCAATTATTTCTAATTTACATTATAAAATGAACAAGTTAATTATATTTTGTAAAGTACAATTTAAATTCAAATATCAATTTTCTAGATTAAATCATACAAATCTCTATTATTTTTCTATCTCTGAGACTTTAATTTCAATTTATAAAATAATTAATTATAATAAAAATTGTACATAAATATTAATTGACTTAAACTTAAATTATTTATAAATATCAATCTAATCATTTCTAATAAAATAATTTCTAGGAGTTCAAATTAATAACATAATTCATTCAAAATAGATTTTACTTAAATTAAATTATACAATTCTTCTATTTTTTTCAATTATCAAAATTATAATTTCAATTATACCAAATATCTAATAAAGATTATATAAAAATTCTAATTAATTTAAACTTCAATTATCATGAAACTCCATTTAATTACCTTTAGTAAAATAATTTTTCTTAAAATAAAATTATCAACAAATAAGATAAATCACAAATAACTAATTATTTGATTTTTAAAAACTAGGGTTGTATGCGTGCATTTGCATTTGATTGGGTTTGCTCGTTGTACTTCCCTGTGATTGTGCTGTTTGCCTTGCTGTCACTACAAGAAAAAGGCGTATTTGTAACAAAAAAAAATTGTTACAAAACGTCGAAATTTTGAAACAAAAGTTTTTTGTAACAAAAAAAGGGGCCGTTGCAGTAAGTCCCGTTACAAAAAATTTTTGTAACGAAAAATGAAACTGTTACAATTCAATATGATGTTTTGTAACAATTTTTTTATGATACAAAAAACCAGAAGCCGTTACAAAAGTGGTAACAAATTTTGATCTTTAAGGTATTTTTCGTGACAATCTATTTTTTCCTATCAAAAAATTTTGTTACAAAATATAACTTGATTTTGTAACATTTTTTTTTCTTTAGTTACAAAAGTAAAATAATTATTTTGTAACATTTTTTTAATTAACTAATATATTAACTATTTATTAAGCAAATCTACATTTATATAATATGTAAAAATATACATAATTCAAACAAGCCTCATTTAGCTAAAATTGTTTTAAAACAAAATAACATTAGTGAGTACATTGATTAGTTCTACAAGTTATATGTCTTGCACAAGTTCAACCAAAAGTTAAAAGTTCTAACATAGATTAGTGTCTCTATGAATCAAAATATTCATGAGCCCTTAAAGTAGCATGTGGTCACCATTTTAGCACTCCTATAAATAAGAAAATCTGAAACAAAAAGTTAGGTGCATAGTCAAAAGAAATATCTTGAGGCAATCAGAAATCATGTAGCAAACAAGGGTCTATTTTGACACAGAAATTCGTCAAATAGAACTTGTTTGCTCAAATAACACAATGCAGTTTAATTGAGCAACCAAATAGGACAACAACCAAATAGTGAATAACAAAACCCAAGCTTCCAGATTCCAACAACCAAAACAGTGAAGCACTTAACCGGATAATCAATTAATTGAGCTTAGCAACGGTTGAAAACCAAAAGCAATTAAATACCAACTCAATCAATTAATAGAATCAAAGATGAATATTGAAAACAGCTTAAAATAAATTTTGGCAGCATTTCAGCAGTAAATTTTCCTATTTCACAATTTCAATCAATCAATTCAAATTCCATATGAATTCTTTGAGAGTTAAAAACACAAAAAATCATAATGAATTCATAGGAAGGAAGTAAATAAGGCAATTCCAGCAAGAAAACATGAGGAAACAATTAAAACCAATCCAACCACCAAGAAGTAGAGCAGCACTCAGCAGAACAGCAATTAATGGCCCATCATACGGCACCCAAAACAGTAAAATGAACAAAGGTAATGGATTCAGGCAGAATTCTATTCATTGAAGTCAATAACCATTACACTTGCAAGCAGCAGGGGCACAGCAGTTTATCCATTAATTCAATAGAAAATCAATCAAGCCAAACTAAACGATTTCAGCAACAGATTTATCAATAAAACTAATCTCAGTTCAGCAACCATCATCTACTCCAACACAAACAACAATAACTCAACAGCATTTTCTTTCTCATTGAATTTAACAATCATTCAACAAGCAAGCAATGAGGGGGAAAAATCAGCAACAACCAACAGCAAGTATAGAGCAGCAATAATAACTTAATGTGAGAAATTATTCAACAACAAATGCACACATAAATACAAGGATTACTTAAATGACTCATCATGCTTATCCACATAAGTCTGCAGTGAAACCACTTACCGTTTCACTTAAGAGGCTTGTAACAACAGCTTTTTTATCAACTTCTTTCTCATTCTCCCTTTCAGGCTCACTGTCAGTACTGGTAGGAGGTGGAAGTGCTGAAGCACCAAATATGGCTTCGTCATGAGCAGCTTGGATTTGTTCCTCCCTTCTTGCCTTGCTAAGAAAATGGATTCGATCTATGTTTAGTCTTCCATACATAGATGATGCATGTATGTTAACAAGAAATAAAACTGACTATTCATGAATATAAGAAGAGGAATATACCTGTATTTTAGAATACCGGAAACTCTGGCCAATTTGCTTGACCAAGAAAGCATCATCTTCAGCCACTGTAGATAGGTGGGCAAATACAATTAGTTCAATTAAGTTTCAGGCTTCAAGCCAAACCCCAAACCATTACTCATTATCATTTATAAGAAAAAATATCATTGGCATTCAATAGTTAAAAGAATTACCATGACTAAGCAATGAACAATTAAAATCAGTAAGTATTGGTGGTATTAACAAGCACACAACAACAGTACTCAACATTAGATCAATTAAAAATGAAGTTTACATTATCAGGATTTAGGTTCATATCACTTCATTTGATTAATTAATTATCAATTGGAAGTGGAGCCCTATTTTCATAAACCAGTTCAGAGTTTTCAGCAAACAACCGACCTTCCAAGTGACTTATCTAAGTCTACAAAATAGATATGAACATGAAACTTGTACTCACTTAAAATAGACTGATAGATCTTTAAAATCCTTTTGAAATCAACTCAAAATTCTGTTTAAATTAAAAGTTATAGTGTTTGGAAGTTGGTGCTGCAGAACCAAAAAATCAGAAAAATCTGCAGCAACCACTAAACTTTCAAAAATCATATCTTCCAAACCACTTGGCCAAAATCCCTGAAATTTTTATGGAATATGAAAGGCACACTAAAGTTTTACAGAAAAATAGTTTCATCTAAAAATTAGGTCTGGACTACTCCCAAAAAGTC
This sequence comes from Arachis ipaensis, assembly GCF_000816755.2. Lineage (NCBI taxonomy): Eukaryota > Viridiplantae > Streptophyta > Magnoliopsida > Fabales > Fabaceae > Arachis > Arachis ipaensis. The sequence continues at coordinate 61,635,647 of NC_029789.2, read as the reverse complement.
ATTCATTCTGCTGCCAATTATGCAGTTTTCTGCAGAAATTCTGCACAAAGTATTTCCAACAACCTCACATACCAATTCCTATATTCAAGCCTAGGATTCATCTAAAACCATATTTCTAACTTTCTTTTGACTAACCAAAGTTCCCAAGAACTCTTAATTCAATATATCACAATTTCATATCATAGGTGCAACGTAACCATATTATCACAGCATCCATTCTTCAGCATCTCATCTATAACAACATATCTCAAGTTCTGATTCATAAAATCAATTTCCAGCAGCTATAGCAACATTCCATACACAAAATCAACATCAACAAGTACTAGCAGCAAGTATAACTTCAAAATACACAACATCATCAATAATCATTACATTAAATCATTAAACCAATCACCAATTACAGCTATGATTCAACTCAATACTAACAATTATTCACACAAAGCAATCATAAACTATTTACAGTTACTCATTTAATTTTATTGGCATTCATAACTTAAAATATTTATTTTTAAAACAAATCCCCTACCTCAGTTAGTCGAAAACCACAAAATTAAGCATGACTTCAACTTCGTTCTAACCCGCAGCAGCAGCAATAGCCTTAAATCGGATCAGCAACGGCAATGCCAGTGAACAATTTGCAGTGGTATTGACATAACCCTAACATATTAACATCTCAGCATTCTCAATCAACCATGAAAATAGAACGGTAACAATAAGGGTTTTGGAACAAGGACAACTTACTAAAACTTGAAAGGAACAAACGACAGGGAGCAGCAGCAGTAATAGCTTTGTTTAAGCACAAGCAACCCCACGACCACCCATCATGGCAGCAGCGACTTCGGCACACAAGGAGGACCAAAAACAAAGACAAGACTGAGTAACTAACGAAGACAGTGGCTTCAGCAACAGCAGCGGCGACGATTATCGCTAGTGACGGCGACGAGCTCTCGTAACGTTGACGGCGACTGGGTGCGGCGGCGGTGACAGGATCGGCTTCCCCTCTCTCTCATCTTCGCGCACTGTCTTTCTCTCTTCGAAGTTCGACGGCGGCTGGTCATCGGCGGAGCACAACGGCTCCTCTTCTCCCTGGCGACGTCTCTGGCTCGCGACGTGCTCTCTCTCCCTCGACGGTGGCAGCAGCGACGACGTCTCCCTTTCTATTTCCCCTTTCTCCTCTTCGCTTCCTCTGTTTCTTTCTTTCTTTCTTTCTTTCTTTTTGTTTGTTTTCAAAAGCAGCTGAGTATTGAGTTTTTGGGAAGGGATGGCGGTGGTGAATGGCAGTAAGACGGTGGGGTAAAAGGGTTAGGGTTTGTGTATAGAATTAGAAATTTTGGATTTAATTTGAGTAAAATATTTTATATTTTATTAGAGTATAAAGTATTAATATTTGAAAAACTAACTTAATCTCTAAACTTTAAAATATTATTTGTGATATAAAAATACTTATTGATTCTTAATAAATTACTCTAATTGAAAATACATGGTAATACAATTAACTTTCTTTATCTTAAAAAAATATTATTTAATCATAAATTTACAAATTAATTTAATAAAATATTCTAATTAAAGTATTAGAGATAATATAATTAATTTTCTTTGTTTATAAAAATTAAAGTATTAAATTCTAAAATCTAAAATATTTAAACCAAATCATATAAAGTTCTTATTATTTTACATTTTCTAAATTTTATAATTTAAATATAAAAAATAATTTAATAATTTAATAATTATAAAATCAGATAAAATTTTAAATTATTTTAAACTCAATTAATCAGAATTTGTTTAATTATCTTTAATAGAATAATTTCAGAGATTAAAATACTTAATGATAAATAAATCTAAATTAG